>NW_024412414.1:15313790-15344871 GCF_014898765.1 Herpailurus yagouaroundi | reverse complement strand
ATTACCAGCCATTTGGTGAGACTGATGTAGAAGATATTGAAACATTGAACATCTGTTCTGGTCTGTGATTCCAAGTCTCCTGGATTTCATGGCACAATGAACATTAAAAAATATTGAAGGAAAGGGTGACTCAGTTAAGAGTCTGACTTTCGTTCAGGTCATGATCGTACGGCTCGTGAGTTAGAGTTGGGCGTCGGGCTCTGTGCTGACAGCTCAGAGCCTGGAGCCTGCTTTAGATTCTGTGTCTCCCTCTCTCTCTGCCCCTCCCCCGCTCGCACGCTGTCTCTCTCTCAAAAATGAGTAAACATTAAAAATTATTGAAGAGGCAGACATCAGGTTGTCAAATTTTATTCTGCCAAGTACAGGTACAAACAACTGCAGCATTGGCATATACTCTCAACTGTTAATGTCATTTCCAAAGGGAAAACTCAGCACAAATTTATGAAAGAGCTATTTCTTAGGTTGAATAAATTCAGCTTTATAAAACCTACCATATACTAGAAGACATGGTCCATGGAGGGAAGATATAGGAAAAGCCCTTTCTTAAAACCCTGAGCCATGCTTAAGTTTTTCTTCTTTTCCTTGGTAATTAGGGGAAAATTCATCACAGACCGACACTGGCCAAAGGCCTCGTGTGTGGAAACCCTTGAACCAGATGTCTTTCAGAGCTTTCCAGCTCTGGAATTTTTTAATTCAAACCCTACCCACTCTATGAAGACTAGTTCCATCATAGAGCTTTCTGCAATGTGTCAGCTTAATCTCTCCTCTCTGAATTATTTGTATAATAAATAATGAATTACTTATGAATTGATGCTACACAAATTTGACATTTATTAAATTCTACCCAATACCATTAACTAAATATTTCCTCTGTGATCAACTCCCCAAGCTAATAAGACGATATGCTCTGGGTGCCTGGTTGGCTCAGTGAGTTGAGTATCCAACTCATGATTTTGGTTTAGGTCATGATCCCAGGGTCATGGCATTGAGTCCCCCTCTGGCTCCGAGCTGGGTGTGGAGCTTGCTTGGGATTCTCTCTCCCTGTCGCTCTCTGCCCCTCCCCCACTCACATGTGTGCATGTGCACGGTTTCTCTTTCTCTCTCTTTCAAAATAAACTTAAAAAAATATGGCATAAAACAAATATGAGTAATTTCAGTAATTCCCAGAGCCTGATGCAACATATAGTCTCAAAAAAATAATAAAACAAAAAACCCAAAAGGACAGAAAAAGTGTCTAGGAACAGAGGACTAGAATTTCACGGGGTAACTGAAATAAATGCATTGCTTTCACTTAGAATATCAACTGCCAAGACATAGCTGACAGAGAGATATTTATATCATCTCAGGTAATTCTAAGGGAAATTAAGCAAAGCAGTAGCCCTTTCTCCTCTATTTCAGCATAGTACTTAGCAAAGCTCTAACTAAAGGTTGGCAAGCTTTTTCTGGAAAAAAAAAAACAGATAGTAAATATTTTAAGAGTAATCGGCCATGTGGTCCCTGCTGCAATGACTCAACTCTGCTGATGTTATGCAAAAGTAGCCATTGCCAATTCACAAGCAAGGTGATATGGCTATTTTCCAATAAAACTATACACAAAAGTCACAGGCAGGCTGGATATATATGGCCTTTGGGTCATAGTTTGCCAACCCCTGTTCTCGGCAGAAGGACAGGCACTCTTTGCCTACTTGCAAATAAACTAAGGATTCCAGTTAAACAATTGACATCCTACTGTTGCTGCTTAGTACAGCACTAGTTTACGAGCCATTCACTTCGGTATGGGAAAGTCGTTTTCCCAGTGAAGTTCCAGATGTTGGAAAGAGGGAGAGAGAGAACACCCACCTAGTAAGCAGATTATCCGACAAAATTAACTTTGGGTTAAGATGTCACAAACAACTTCCCCTCATATTATTTTTCAGCTTGCACGGAAGAGAGTTTTCATAGACTGTGAGGATTATAGAGTGGAACTGAGCTCTTGGTGGCATTGATGATGGAGGAGGAGGAAGAGCAGAAAACAGAGGTAGGAAGGGAATTAGAAAATGATGAAGATGAAGCAAAGGAGGATTTCTTATTATGAGCAATCATTTCCGGCCTTATTGTTTTGCTCACTTTTCTGTAATCTGTAATAAATCATTGACTATAATGAGAGAATTTTGCATGTGACAAGGTCTTATAATTTCCTTCTCTGAAATTAGACTGATTATCAGAATAGAGATTCATGTTAATAATGGGGTTGGTTTTGGGATTTGGTCTGAACAGAGTTTATTCTGTCTTATAAAGCACTGCAGACAGCTTTCCCCTAGAAACACTATATAAATTCTGGCGATTGACTGATGGATGGATTGATTGGGGGACTGCCCTACTGTTTTTAAAACATTTTAAATTGCCATGAGTGGTTCTGACCCACTGTGCAGAAATTAGATGGCAGCTACCTACTTCTATTCTTAAATGGCAGCCTGATGCAGGCCTATTGTTTTAAGGTACTTTGTCCCCAAGGGTATTGGACGAGAGCTGATGGCCAGACAACTAGTACATGTCAACTCTGTTTACCCATGTGGGAGTACAAGAGAGCGTACTTTCACAGCCCCTGCTCACAGTTCATGTTCAAAGAAATGGCATGCAATCTGCCTGTCACTACATACATTTAAAATAATGTGTTCCACAGCAAGGCGTCTATTAATAGAACAGCAAAAGGTAGTGTTTTGCTCCTACTGTTTGACACAATACCAGTACAAGTTGCTATTCCCTAACTATCACGTCCTCATGCTAAAGGCAGTAGGGCTACAATTTGAAGACTATTTACTTTTAAGGCAACTACTCAGACTGTCTTCACAATTCCCAGCGAACAGTCTCCAGTTAGGAATAAATTCTCTCTCCTAAATAAAGTCTGTGTGACAAACGTATGAATAAAGTTACATTCGTCACTGCATACTCTAAAATAAACCAGATGAAGTAAGATCAGAAAATGGGTCACGTGGACATTTATATTTTGGGGCTGACCAACTGTCATGCCTCTTTCAGAGAGTTACAATCCCCTCCCACGTGCACTCATTGCTTTTTTTGGTGGGACTGAGTCTCTGCCCTCCATTTTGCTAGGC
Source organism: Herpailurus yagouaroundi (assembly GCF_014898765.1). Classification (NCBI taxonomy): domain Eukaryota; kingdom Metazoa; phylum Chordata; class Mammalia; order Carnivora; family Felidae; genus Herpailurus; species Herpailurus yagouaroundi. The sequence continues at coordinate 15,341,776 of NW_024412414.1, read as the reverse complement.
CCCAGTCCAAAGAGGATTTCTCTCCAGAATTTGAATCTTTAAGAAGTAGAACCAAGACAGGATAGGTCTTTCATTGTAGTGTCTGTGCCTTGAAATGCTACCAGTTAGTTGCTGAGACCTACCTCCTTGGGGCCACTCTGGCTCCTGTTTCCACTCAAAGTTTCTAGCCTTCCTTGGATTCTGTGAATGGCCTTTCATACTTCTAATACATCCCTTTTCTGCCCAAGCAAGCCACACAATCCATTTTGGCCCTTTTGTGACCAAAGGACCCTAACTGAGACAACAAGGGAGTACAGATTTTAAGGAAAACAACATATAGAGTTTATAGTTCTTGGTTTACTTTTGCTACCAGAAAGGTCTGCTGGAATCCAGCTCCAGCAGGTCCAGAGATTCCCGAAGGATGAACGGCATCGGCAAAAAAGTGAAAATAAAACAAAACTAAAATAAAAAATAAATAAAAATGGGCTCAGACAACAGCAGTGCGTTGAACTGGCCGATTTGTTGTAACAAACGTGGCATTATATTTGCTAGTGATTTCCTTGTGGCATATGTCATCTACGTTTTTCTAACATTAGCTAATTTTAAAAATGTTCCTATGTGTAACAACCTTTAAGAAATAACATGGCGATTTTCTCGTAATGTTCCCGCATACCCTTTGATTATTCATTAATTTCTTACATTATTCCATTATGCATTTATGTTTATCTATAATCTTATAATTATCTATAATCTATAAAGCATTTGCTTTGCTGTTCACATGAAAGACCCTCCATTTCTCAACACCTCAAGTGGAACAGTTACAGGGACATGACCTCCTAACCACACGAGGCCAGAAGAACAATGTGTTTGCCTCGGTCTGAGGTGCCAGGAAGGGTCCAAAAGGACCTTAGAAACCCATGCCTCACACATTCTCAGAGAGACAATGCACCTAGGAATCAATGAACCATACTGTACCTTAACCAACTAAGTTCAGTCATCATCTGGAATGCCTTCCAGGGGGCCAGGTGGGCCTACGGGTTGAAGTCACCTGTACCCAGAGATACACTCCTTAGTTGGCAGAGTGAGGCTTCCAAATCCCTATGTCTCTCCTTTACAGGCCCTCTTTGCTGGCAACTGCATGAGGCTATCCTTCCTGCAAGTAGAGGAGTCTCCATAGGGGATGGCAAGGGCTAAACGTAAGGCCGCACAATTTCTTGCTGAACCTTATTTTCTTTCCTAGTGGTTCTTCTCCCAGAGGGCCTGTCGAGGGCAATTCCCCAACAGACAATACCCCAGGTAGTTTTAAGGCCAAATTACGTAAAAGCGGGAGTACAAGAAGCTTCACTGTCTGGGGGCCGCCCTGCAGTCACCAATCCGTCCACAGCTCGGGCCTTGCTACTCAGGCTGGGATGGCTCGGCTTCCATCAAAGGTCTATACATAGAACATTACAACAACCTTTTGAAGTGTGAAAAGATATTAAGAAATTAATAGCCACCAAAAAATGTTCAGGACTCAGTAGGTTTTTAAAATCAATGGGTGTTTCATAAATAATATAATAAATATTGAAGTGTGCATTTTTTCCATACGCTGCTTATGGTCATGTGTTTGGCGAACATAGAGCAATGCACATTTGCTTTAAAATAGAATGTGATGGGGTGCCTGGGTGGCTCAGTTGGTTGAGCGACCGACTTCAGCTCAGGTCATGATCTCACAGCTCATGAGTTCAAGCCCCGGGTTGGGCTCTGGGCTGACAGCTCAGATCCCAGAGCCTGCTTCTGATCCTGTCTCCCTTTCTCTCTGCTCCTAACCCACTCACATTCTGTCTCTGTCTCTCTCAAAAATAAACATTAAAAATTTTTTTAAAAATAGAATGTAATTATTGTAAAAGCCACAAAGATCAGCATCAGTATGGTTCTTTGGTTCTATTTTCTAGGAGAGTTAGGAAGCAAGTTGACAGACTGGCCCTCAGAAGAAATCTTCAATGGAAGTGAAGGGAAAAAAAGTCAGATTTCATAGCTGCCTCTTCAGGGATCTTTCTTAAAATACTCTACTGAGATCAAGTGAATTGGTGAGCGATTTATTACAAATTTTGTGTCCTATTTCTTTAACTGTAACCTTTATCTCAAGTTCCTCTTATTTCTGTCCTCCTTCAAACTATTATTTCAACTATTTGAAGCGTGTACCTTTTTCTTTAGTTCCTTTTTGTCCCCCTTTTTGCTCATTATGATTTGATGTGGATTCAATTTTCCAAAAATATATCTCTGGTTCAGTAGTTTCTATGTTGAATATGGTAATGTGACTCTTAATGAAAGCATTTCTCTCTCTCTCTTTCTGGTGAATCCTTATCTCTGCTTAAAAATGATTAAATAACTGAATTATGATGCCTTCTCTTTAGGTGAAAATGAGCTTGGCATTCGTAATTTAAATATATGGGCCAGGAAATGTACTTCTCTGTTTGCTGTATACTGCATTCTATGAAGAGTAATTATATGCTTTCACTGTTGAACAGCAATGAACTTGTAATGCAATAATACTCTAATCAATGCCTTATGTTTATATGCAGCCAGACTATCACTCCCTTTAATTTGCAGTGCACTGACTTCTCAGAGGTGCAGAAAAGAATGAGAGCCTGTTTTCTTTCTTAACTATAATTGTGTATTTACCTTTAACCCTAGGATTTGATCATAACGAAGGCTGAGTTGCTCATTGTCCTTCAATGGGGCTATGTGTTCATGGGTAAGATGCCTAATTGAAGGTGTATTTCACCACCTGAACTCACAAAGATTAAGCAATTTGGAACTAAAAGGAGCCACAGTGGTACTTTATAGGGGCAATTATCCGTGTAGCAGTTTTGATTTTCTGAACCGGAAACCCAATTACAACACAATCTTCATCTAATACATGTTCAAAGATAGCCAAGGAAGAGAAGAGGTAGTCTTGTATACTCAAGTAAACACTTCACAAAACATTAAGAGAAGTGAATTCTAGTTCTGCCGCTAACTAGTCTGTGATCTTGAGCAAATTCCTTAACAACTTTCAGACCCAAATTTATCTGGAAAATAAGTATAATAAAATATGTGTTATATATCCTAAAGAATTATGAATGGACTCACATATAAAAGTATACATAATTATATAATCTTTGAGAAGTATAAAGCACTGAAAAATAAAGAAGATTCTTGTTAAGAACTAGGCTACCGTGGCACCAGGAATTAGCTTCATGTACTACTGGATTCTGACATGGGCTCCATCTCCTACTCCATTCACCCTGGAATGGATGTTCTGTCTTCACCCAGCGAGCATCAGCCATGCCATTCCTAAGCCACAGTGATTGGTTCAGGGGTGGACATATCATTTCAATGATCCAATGAGAGAGAAGCTCAGGACTTCCTCTGTAATGACTCAGGGAAAAGAATTCCACTCTCTCTTTGGGGGGCGTGTTGACCAGATGTGAGGTGGAAGGACTATAGTTCCTATTTTGTTAACAAAAGAGAAATCAATCAGAGAAAGGCAGAAGTTAGAGAACTACAAGGAAATCGCTTCAAGTGTAAACTCTGCCCTACCTCAGGACTATTTAACTCTTAGGAGCCAGAAAGATTTTGGTCAAGCCAGTTTGCACTGGGCTTTTTGATATTTCTGCTAAAGGCACCTGATATGTAACAGCCTCAGGGGCATAAGACAGAGTAAGGTATGGAGTGAGAAGTAGCCATCAAAGAAATGCCAGTAATTACAAGAAAAAAACAGAACAGCTTTAGGAGAAAGGATATAGATGGATATTTCATCCTTACCTTCCTCCTTCTTTTTCTTTCCTCAAGAATGATGGTTGGGTTTCTTTTTTGTTGTTGTTTTTAATTTTTTTTTTTACATTTATTTATTTTTGAGAGACAGAGAGAGACAGCATGAACAGGGGAGGGGCAGAGAGAGAGGGAGACACAGAATCCGAAGTAGGCTCCAGGCTCCGAGCTGCCAGCAAAGAGCCCGATGCGGGGCTTGAACCCACGAACCATGAGATCATGACCTGAGCTGAAGTCGGACGCTTAACTGACTGAGCCACCCAGGCGCCCCTGATGGTTGGGTTTCTTGAGAGGAAGCGTATGAAGATGGATGAAGAGACAATTACACTTTGGATAAATTAAGGTAACTCTTCAAATTATCAGTGGCCTAAGACAACATTAGTTTAGAATCCAGTTTTCTATGGTGAGGAAGAGAATGGGGGAGTCAGTTCCTGGAGTCATGTAGGAACCAGGTAGTTTTCCAAGTGTAGCTTGCGAGATTACTCAGATTGTTGATATCCAGCCATTAAACATGGAAAAATAAAGAAAAAATGGTCATACTTTCCTCCATTAGATACAACTCAGTGACATGCCCAAACCTAACTGTGGAATAAACTAGGAAATGTAGTTCAGCTGTGTGCCAAGAAAAGGGTAAAATGGTTTCTGAACAGTTATCTGTATCTGCTTCCTACTTATAAGGTTATGATTTTGGCTTGGGAATTGTGGCCAGCAATAGTTGACGCTACAAATTTAAAATATGTACCAGAGCCAGGAAGATAATATACAGCAGTGAAACCAGTCAAGCAAAATGTAATAAAGAATGGCAGAGATTTGGTCAAAACAGAAATTAAGTCATTTGGACTAAAGAAGAGAGCCATTGGGGCGCCTGGGTGGCGCAGTCGGTTAAGCTTCCGACTTCAGCCAGGTCACGATCTCGCGGTCCATGAGTTCGAGCCCCGCGTCAGGCTCTGGGCTGATGGCTCAGAGCCTGGAGCCTGTTTCCGATTCTGTGTCTCCCTCTCTCTCTGCCCCTCCCCCGTTCATGCTCTGTCTCTCTCTGTCCCAAAAATAAATAAAAACGTTAAAAAAAAAAAAAAAAAGAAGCGAGCCATTGATCACTCAGCCAACGGTCGTCACACAGGAATCTGAATTCAGTTGTTTCTAGGTTTTATTTCTCAAGATCAACTGGAAATATAAATTTCATGTACAGTTTTTTGATTCTTAAATGTTGGAAAATAATTTATTATTGAAACACCAAGAAAAACAAAGGAGACCCAGTTCTGATACCCAGCTCTATTTGCTGACCACCAACTTATGATCCACACGGTAGACCTCTTGCTCTATTTATAATTTTTTTTTGAGCATAGGGCCCTAATACAAATGGGCGTATGTTTATGAAACTTATATAAATATGCTATCCACCTATACTTCAAATATCATGAGACATTAATATCTCATCATTTAGATGTCAAACTAAAATGAACTTTTTAACATTTCTCCCCACACTCTGGGGGGGTTATGACACATACATCATAGTTTGGAGACAACAGTTCTGTGAGTCCACTGTTTTTCTTTTGACATCTGAGTTTTTCTTAGAAATTTTTGTTTTCTAAAACCTTTATGTTGTATATTCATCCATATAAGATTGGCTATGAGACTCATTCGTTTGCAAGTGATTAGACTCTGCTGTGATGCCTATCAATTGTTTTCTTCTTTGTGATTTCAGGCAAACTATGACACTGGCAGGTACAACATTGTCTGAGGCCAATTTCTGTTCTGTGTGAAATGGCTGAGGTTCAACTCCCAAGTTCTGATGACAAATATTCCTAGTTTCTTTTTTTTTTCTCTTTTACCTCAAATATGCAAAAGTGCTTATTTTTACTATTCATAGAAAACCACTCCTGACTGTGATAATTATTACAGAATTCCAGTGATATGTTTTATGAATTGAAGAGCTATATGGACTAAGAAGAATCTTTATAAAATATACATGGTAGATGAACAGCATATAATGCTCATTTAAAACATAACATTCAGACTTGTAAATATATTTGTTTATAGATTTGTATGTACCCTAAAAATTTAATGAAGTGTAATATTTTTTACATTTACTTCATGTGTCTAGAAATTTTCATTGGGTATAATTTTTCCTCAGTATCCTGAATTCACTGCAAGCTGGAATTATTAAGAGAACTAATTTCCCAGCAACAGACAGAAGCTGTAATTAAGTACCATCCCTTGGGCCTGTCATGGACTTGACTGTAAAAAGCAAAGTAATAGGAAAGGTCTAAGAAAATACTTTCATGCCAACTAGTCTTTGAATTACAGAGCTGAGAGAAATGTGTGGATGTGTCCAACTCAAAAACATATATGGGAATGCTCAGGTCATTGAGATCAATGTGAACATTCAGTGCTACCAAACTGCTACTAACACTTGTTTAAAGAATTAAAGGGCATCTTTGTTTTCATTTATTTTTGTTTCTTTCATTTCAATTTCACCTGGTCTTAGCCAAAGAGATGTCCTTAAACCTTAAGGTTTTGCCTGTTTGATTTTTAAAAAAAAATAACAAGCTTTATAGGTACATAAGTCATGTACCATACTATTGGCCCATGGATGTGTATAATTCAATGGTTTTTAGTATATTCAGAGTTACGTGGTGCAGCCATTACCACAATTTTAGAATGTTTTCATCACTCTGAAAAGAAAGCCCATGCCCATTAGCAGTCACTCCCATTTCTTCTTAACTTCCCACCCCCACCCTAGGCGGCCACAAATTCTCTCTCTTCCTCTATAGATTTGCCTATTCTGGGAATTTCATACATATGACCTCATACAACATCGGGTATTTTAGGAGCCTCTTCTTTAGTTTTCAAGCCTCATCAATATTGTAGCATGTAACAATACCCCATTCCTTTTTTATGGCTAACTAATATCTCATTGTATAGATAGACCACATTTCATTCATCCATTTATCAGGTGATGGACATCTGGAGAATATCCACTTGGGGATATAATGAACAATGATGCTATGAACATTTGTGGACAAGTTTTTGTGTGAATAGATTTTTTAAGTTTTCTTGGGTATATACTTAGTGGTGTAATTGTTGGTGATATGATAAGTTTATGTGTAATCTTTGAGGAACCATTAGACTGATTTCTAGCTGCCTGTATTATTTCCTACCATTCCTACCAGTTTTTTGTTTTGTTTTTTACATCCACCCTATTGTGAGAAAAATAGTATCGCACTGTGGTTTTGATTTGCATTTCCCAGATGGCTAATGAACTGGTTTCCTAAGACTTTACACATAATCAGCTAAGAAAAGAAAAACTGGGGTACCTGGGTGGCTCAGTTGGTTAAGCGTCTGACTCTTGATTTCGGCTCAGGTTATGACCTCACATTTTGTGAGTTCCAGCCCCACATCGGGCTCTGCACTGACACTGTGGAGCCTGCTTATGCTTCTCTCTCTCCCTCTCTCTCTCTCTCTGCCTGTGCTCACTCTCTCTCTCCAAAATAAATAAAGGAAATATTAAAAAAAGAAAAGAAAAATTAAATACTTTCACAATTTAAAAAAACAATAAGGAAGATTTAGGTTAGGAGTATAAAGGAGAAAGAAGAGATGAACCAAAGGAAAAAAAATTATTCCTATTCATTGAACCTATATAGCAAATCTCTTCATAGAATGGCATGTCTATGCAGCATGCTTTCCACATGCAGAAGAAACTGGCAGTAGTCCTATTTTAACTGTAATTTTGATGAGACTAGAAGGACCCTCTTCAAATGTATACCTCTAAGAAGAGAGAAGAAAAAGAAGACCAATTAAGAGGCTGTTTTACAAGTGTGGGTAGAAAAGATGGTGACTTGGGTTCTGTGGTAGCAGGTGGGAGGGAGGGGATGAGAAAAGGCTGGGGTCAGAAAAGGCTTCAGATTCAGGAAAGGCTTCATAAATGACAGACCATGAAAATATTAATGAAGGGAAGGGACTTGAAGAATGTGCAGAAGGTCAACAGGCAGAACGTGAGACAAAGGAAAAACCAGGGTAGAGAATTTTACCTTGAAGAATAAGGGGAAAGAGCAGGCCGCTGAGTTATACCAGAGCAGGGGTTTTCAAAGGGCAGTTCCCTCCTCAGGAGCCTCACTACCATCTGGGTTAGAACTAACTGGAAAAGCAGGCAGGGGGCCTCACTCAGACCTACTAAATCAGAAAGTCTGGGGATGGGACCCAGAAACCATGTTTTAACAAGCCTTGCTGATGATGCTGATATATACCCTAGTCTGAGAATCACCTTTAGAATATAGGATGGCGTGGTAAGTGGGTAAACAGGAGTGAGGATCTCTAGTGAGTATGGTAGCTCAAAGAGAGGTTATGAATGTTTAATGAGCAGACAAGTAATTAATTAGAGTGATAGCTCCGGAGTATTAAATTGATAGCAATGTAAGGTGAAATTGCCTAAATCGAATTGGCACAATTACAGTATAAACATCTAACTAGATTTTTGGTTGGAGCACAAAACCTGGGAAAAAGGATAAAAGTTCTGTTTCCTCCAATTTTAACTGAAACAAAATGAAAAAATAAGCATCTTTAGCATTGGAAAGTCATTCCCCTGACTGAGGTGAGAAATAGAAATACACTGATATTGTATTTAAAATGCCTCTAATCTAATGTGGGGGATAAATGAGAGATTGCATATGGAAAGAAAATCATCATCAAAGACCTCTTTGTTATTTGGATAGATTGTTGTCTTGTGCGGTTCCAGAGAGCACTGTTCCAATCAGAGTTTATGGGAGCCAGGCCCCCTAGAGCGGTGTAGCACATAGCTGTCACTGTTTGTATGCATCACCCCTGCATTCCTGGCTGTCAAAGTGCTGTAACTGATACATTTTCACATACATTTTAATCTCTTAAAATCCAAGGGACATGATGCTACGTGAAATAAACCACCGAACAAGCTACATACTGTATGACTTCAAATATATGACTTTCTGGAAAAAGCAAAACTACAGAGACAGTAGAGAGAGATCTGTGGTTGCTAGGAGTTCAGGAGGAGGAGGGAGGGATGATAGGTACAGCACAGCGCATTTTAGAGCAGTGAAACTATTCTGTATGATACTGCAATGATGGATACAGGACATGAAACACTTGTCAAAACCCAGAGAACTGGACCACACAAAGAATGAACTCTGACGTAAACTAGAGAATTTAGTTTCGAATAATATATTGGCTCATCAGCTGTAGCAAATGTACCCCACTAACGCAAGATGTTAATAACATACGAAAGTAGGAGGTGAAACAGGGCGTAGGCACTTCCTGTGCAATTTTTCTATAAACCTAAAAATTAATCTGTTAAATTAAAAAACAAAAAATCCAGGGAGAGAAAAGGAGGACTTCCCTTAAGCAGGTAAGACTGACCTCAGCTGGGTCAAGGACAATAGGTTAGAAACCTCAAACTGTAACATCAAAGGTTAAAAGGTAGACTTAAGTAAGAACATTTAAAGAACAACTTAATGAACTAGGTACTCCAAACTCAATTGCAGTTCTCTGAAAGTTCAGTATTCTGTCATGCTTCTGAGCCTTGGCATATGCTGTTTCTTTTCCCAGAATACCTTTTCCCTCCTCTCAAATGGGAACTTTCTTAGTCATCTCCTTTATGAATGCTTCCCTGCCTCCCTACAACAACAGTTTTTATCACTTTGTGTTTCCTTCTACTGTTAGTGCTTGCAAGCTGTCTTGTGCAAAGACGATGCCGGATTCTGACTTCTTAGGTGATGGTTACCTTTTTGTTAAGAAATATATATATATCACGGTAACATTCTCCTTCTGCCTCTTGGCTACTGTGAAGGACACTGTCTGAACTCGGCATGTATGCACATGGATTTACAAATATCTCTTCAAGATCCTGCTCCCAATTCCTTTGGATATATACCCAGAAGCGTGATTTGCTGGAACATACGTTAATTCTATCTTTGATTTTTTTGAAGAAATGCCATACTATTTTCCATAGTGGCTGAGTTGTTTTACATTTCCACCAGCAATTCATAAGAGTTCCAATATCTCCACATCCTTACCAATACTTGTTATTTTTTTTTCAATTTTAATCTTTATTTATTCTTGAGAGAGGGCGAGAGAGAGAGACAGAGTGCAAGTGGGGGAGGGGTAGAGAGAAAGAGGGAGACAAAGAATCCGAAGCAGGCTCCAGGCTCTGATTTGTCAGCACAGAGCCTGACGCGGGGCTCAAACTCACAGACTGTGAGATCATGACCGGAGCTGAAGTCAGATGCTTAACCAACTGAGCCACCCAGGCACCCCCTTGTTATTTTTTGTTATGTTTTTATAGTTATCATCCCAAGTATTTATCAATAAATGAAGATATGGTATATGTGTGTGTATACACATATATGTCATATATGTATACCCATACATATATGTATACACACATATATACACATGTATGTCTATGCATACACATACATATGCACACATATACACACATATGTACATATATACGCATACATACATATGTACATATATACACATACATACATATATACATATACATATATATGCATACATATGTACATACATTCATACACATGCATGCACAATGGGATATCATTCAGCCTTCATTCAGCCTGAAAAAGAAAGGAAATTCCATCACAGGCTACAAAATGGGTGAAACTTGAGGACCTTATGATAAGGGAAATATGCCAGTCACAAAACAATAGATACTATTATGATTCCACTTATATGAGATACCAAAAGCAATAAAGTATATAGAACAGAAAGTAAAAAGGTAGTTTCCTATGGCTGAGAAGGGGAAATGGGGAGCTGTTTAATGGGGATAGAGTTTCAGTTTTGTAAGATAAAAAAGTTATGGAGATCTGATTCACAGCAATGTAAATATATGTTTAATATGATTAACTTATGAATAGTTTAGAAAATAAAATGTGTAACATGTGGTTTACCATAATTGCAAATAATAAAAAATAGAAACTGTTAGCCTGTTATTATTTTTAGTAGATAAACCAAGTTCATAGGTACTATGATAGCCACAGTCAACTACACTGTTGCTAAAAAGTTAAAAAATAAATGTTAACAACAGGGTGCCAGGGTGGCTTAGCTGGTTAAGTGTCACGCTCTTGGTTTCGGCTCAGGTCATGATCTCACGGTTTTGTGAGTTCGAGCCCACGTCTGGCTCCGCATTGACAATGTGAAGTCTGCTTGGGATTCTCCGTCTCCCTCTCTTTCTGCCCCTCCCCCACTCACAATGCCTCTGTCTCTCTCAAAATAAACAAACTTAAAAAGAAATACTTTACTCCATCTACAAGCCGCTTTATAAGGTTGGTTGCAACTGTCAGCCCATAGATCTTTCTGTAAGAGTAAAAAGAATCTTCTCTTTTCATCTGGCACCATTTCTCTGCAAACAGAACTTTTGAAACTCAAATCATACAGTCTTTATCCTGAAGTTAACCTGTTTCTTTTTTCTAGCAAATCTTATGCATCTTCATAAATAACACATAGAGTGTATGGTTAGTCATAGCTGTTTATGAATCATTTTATTTCTTCCTTTTTTATTCTATTAATTTCTCTACTTCGAAATGTCTTTCTTATTAAGATAGAAGAGCTCTTTGTATGCGAGAGTCATTAATCTTTTGTTATAGGTATTTTCAATGTTTTCTTGACTTGTTGCTTGCCTTTTACATTTATTGATGGTGCTTTGAGGAAACTATAGTAGCTGCAATATTTATTAAGTTCAATCTATTAATGTTTTCTCTTACAGGGAAGTTCTTCAGAGAAGTGTACCTTGATTTTGATTCAGATTTCTGTCGGTGTTGAGAAAAGGTGCAGTATAATACAGAAGCTGTGCCTCAAGGCCTACAAATCAGACAGGTCTACACAGACTGACATTTTACATGTCTTTAGATATTACCTAACTTTTCTTACCCAAGTTGTGTTATCTATAACATGGACTTGTGAGTCTCAAGTCAAATAACCTATTTTTATATTTTTAACGTTTATTTGTTTTTGAGATAGATAGAGAGCAAGGGCACGAGTGTGTGTGTGTTTGTGAGCACAAGCAGGGAGCAGGGGCAGAGAGAGAATCCCAAGCAGACTTGGTACTGTTGGCACAGAGCCCCATGTGGGACTTGAACTCATGAACTGTGAGATCATGACCTGAGCCAAAATCAAGTCAGACGCTTAACCAGCTGAGTCACCCATGTGCTCCTCAAGTGACATAAGCTGTCTTTAGCTCTTAGCTCAGGGGTTGATTTATAGTAAACATTTACCAGCTCTCAGGATGGGGATTATGATGCTGGTGGTGGTGATTAAAACTTCCAGTTCGCAGGGGCACCTGGGTGGCTCAGTCAAGTGTCCAACTTTGGCTGAGGTCATGATCTTGTGGTTTGGGAGTTCTAGCCCCAACTCGAGCTCTGGGCCGACAGCTCAGAGCCTGGAGCCTGCTTCAGATTCTGTGTCTCCCTCTCTCTGCCCTCCCTTGCTGATACTCTGTCTCTGTCTCTGTCTCTATAAAAAATTAAAAATTAGGAAAACAAACAAACAAACCCTTCCAGTCCTTAGCTTCCCTTTATCAGCCTGGGTGGCTGTGTGTATCTTTATATCTCAGGGACTTTTGCCTTGTTTCTTCACTCAAACTCTTTTTAAAGCTACAAACATCTATTCTGGGTCACTTTACACCCCAATTTCCAGAAATTGCTGATGAACATAGTGTATATAACTTTTCACTAATGACAAGTGTTTTTGGTTTAAAGTTTTTGCTATAAATTTCTAAGGGAAAGGAAAGGGATGCCAACAATGCCAGGAAACATGGGGGTACTGCAAAATATAACCAGCATATGAACTTCTCTGCATTGTGGTTCCTGGTGAAAAGCCACAGCTCCCTCCTGACTAAATGTAAAACTGAGGGCCTTACTACCCTTCCCTGAAATTTGTTTTCCCCTTGGTTCTGAAGACTTCCCTTCTCCTCCTCAAAGGTTCCTCTACCCAGGATATGAGACTGAGCAGGCATTTAAGGCAAAATAGTGCTCTCGGTTTCAGAGACCCTCTCACCCAGTTACTCCCACCTCTGTGAGACTTCAGTCCTCCTAAGGGACATTTGCCTTTTGAGAACAATCATTCAATTGCAGCTTATTGTGTATCTCCTTGAAGCAAAACTGTTTACATTGTGTTAAGTGGATCCAGTGCCCTGAAGACATGGTCCCCACCCCTAAATTTCTCCCTACTAGGAGTCCCTCATATCTGTTGTTCTCATATTCTCAGAGAGCTGCCACATAAGATAAATGATTTCATCTTCATGGAAAACCCAGCAAATTCACTTCTTAAATGATAAAACAGTTCAGACGCTTAAGTAACTTGGCTGAGATACTTTTCGATGATGGAATTAACTCCAGAATTCGTGATCCTTGTGTAATCCCTTCTGCCCCCTCAGGATGATAGTAAAACAACCAGGGTACCTCTTGCCAGCCTTCTCTGGTACCTTCCTCTGTGTACTGTGTTGTAGCAAAGGAGTGCTCTCATCAGGCAGACATGTGTTCAAATCCAGACATTCACCTTTACTCATTGGGTAATTCTGAGAAAAGTATCCTACTTCTTCATCTGAGGTGGGAAACTGGAGGACTCCATAAAAATGTACTCTTTGCTCCTTTTCCTGCTTCTATTCTTGCCATGACCTGTACCCCGCCTTTTTACACATGCCTTGTAATGCAAATAGCATATGTTCTCCTTGTGAGGAACAAAGAGCTAAAGATCCTTCTAGAATAGATAAAATTTAAGGAAATACCAGCTCAGAAAGACCAGACAAAGCTATAACATGCATATTCCAGACCACAGTGCTAAACATGTCAACGCCAAGGCCCCCTTGCCTCAAGGACTTATACCTGGGCCCCCAGGTATTTGTTCCTGAATGTCTGAAGGGACACACACACACCAGACCTCTATCCTCAGTCAAACCCTCCAGACTCTGAACAAAGATGAGACTCCTGCTCTTTTCCTTTCTGCATCTCCTGTAGGCCCTGTATCTGCTCTGTCTGGATCTTTGATAAACTCTGCTCTTAGTTCCTGCTGGCTCGCATTTGACTTCCATCCTACCCGAGCCAAGGATCCTCTCGCCTGGTCCTGCCGTATCCTCTCTGGGTCCCCAGACCTGGCCTGCCGGGACCACAATCTTTAGCTATGTCACCTCTAGAATGGGATGATTACTATAAATAAACCTACTTCATAGGGTTGTGTGGATTAAGTGAAATAGGGGACAGGAAGCACTCAATAGCTATTATTATAACTGAAGCCAGAGGCATCTCACTGGCTATCACATGGATTATTCAGCAGTTGTCAGGGAGTCCAAAGCAATATCTAAAGTATATAACCTACAGTGCCCCTGTGATGATAAAATTCCTGCATCATGAGATGACTGTGTCTCATTTCAAGACATTTTTTCCCCTGAATTCTACAAAGGAATGCTAGACTCCCAAGAAAGACGGCCAAGGCAGGGGTTTTTGACTCCCGGTTCGTCATTCATAAGCTAAGCAATTTGGAAGGTCCTCTCCAGCTGTATATATAGTTCCCTGCGAACACACCTGGAAGCATTTTAATCAGTGTTAGCTTCGTGAGCTTTCCAGCGCTACACCTGAATTTCCACAGGAACCCAATCTGTAACAGCCGACAACCTCAAGACACAGTCTGATGATCGTTCCTTGCCAATCCTCTTCTGGTGATGTTCTTCCGATAAGGCTCATTTTAGTACTGTCGGTAGCTTTACCAAGACACCCTGGGGAGGAAGCCTCTGCGGTTACACTTTCAGTGTCATGAATGAATTATTCATATATGTCACAGCTATTCATAAAAAAAGGGAAAGCATTAACTCAGAACATTCTCACAAGGGTCGTTTTAACATGTAAGGGACAAGTCGTACTTCTGTGCACCCCAATGCTTTCCAGCCTCTGATGACTTGAAATTAAGTGACATATTTTGAGCAGCTGAAGTGGCTTAGAGACGAGTGAGAGCTCTGTGTTATGTAAGCCTGCACGTCATCCCGAGGATGTTTTTGCAAGCTCTCTGCTAACTATGTAGACTGCTCACAAGTCCATAGGAAACTTTTCTAAAGTCCACCTGTGTGCCAATGTGACCACTGTGAATGTGGTCTCATTCTCAACAGGCTTGGATATGTATCTAAGAAAAATACTTTTGCAGAGAATCAAAAGAGCTCAGTTGAAATTTCATGCAATTCTTCAAAGGGCTTATGTCTCAGTAACATCTC
Organism: Herpailurus yagouaroundi; assembly: GCF_014898765.1. Classification (NCBI taxonomy): domain Eukaryota; kingdom Metazoa; phylum Chordata; class Mammalia; order Carnivora; family Felidae; genus Herpailurus; species Herpailurus yagouaroundi. Next base: position 15,326,754 of record NW_024412414.1, on the reverse strand, counting down.
AACTGCACAGCTAACAAGGCAAATCAAGCATAGTCAAAAAGAAGAGGTAACCAAATAGAAAGTTAATGGCCCTTCTTGCCATTACTTGACTACAAATTTAGTTCCCAACAGACTCCTTGGTTCTGGAACATCTACCACACTTAGCAAGAAAGTAAAATTCCTAATGTGTCCTTGGTTACACAAAGTTGAGGAACTGATCTGAAGAAAGACATGGAAATTATTGTTGAAGATAGAATTTCCCCCCAAGAAACATCAACAAGCAATCATAATCCCAAAATGACAATGTTCTATTGGCAGATAAGTACCATGGAACCTGAAATCCAGCTCGGCCTTTCCCTAAGCCAAGATGTCACCCATTATGACCAGTTCCTTTTCCAGGTGACAACTGAGAATATTGGAGTTTATCTTTTCTTCTGCTGTATCCCGCAGTTTGAAAGAATTTGCCTGCTAAGCAAAATGCCATTACTAAACAGCAATAATATGAATAATCTTTTGCTTAATTGACCAATATTATTATGTATGGGGTACCTTCTAAGCCTTTTACATATTACCTAAGTTAATCCTCAAATAATCTTATGTGAATAAGATGTTTTATATCGCCATTTTACAGATGAAGAAACTGAGGCTTCAAGAAGTAATATATAGTAAGAGCAACAGCCATAATTCAAACCCACTTACCTAAAGTCAGTCCTCTTAACCATGCAGTGAATCATCCCCAATATCTAATGATTTTCAGTGTTTAACAAGGAAATATATAGTTGCAAATATGCTATTTTGCATAGCATTATATCAGCATGTGAGCTTTATCTGATTAACTTTATTTTATTTTCTTTAATATTTATTTATTTGAGAGAGAGTGGGGGGGGGCAGGGGCAGAGAGAGAGGGAGAGAGAGAATCCCAAGCAGGCTCCATGTTGTCGGCACAGAGCCTGATGTGGGGTTAAATCTCACGAACTGAGAGATCATGACCTGAACCGAAATTGAGTCTGACACTTAACTAACTGAGCCACCCGGGCACCCCTAGGTGATTAACTTTAAATTAAAGTTCACTTTAACTTTCAAGCTGGTAGAATTCTAGTTAAAATTCCCTTCCCAGTTGAGAGGCCTTCAAACATGTGTCGATGGATAGCCACATGACGCGACACACATTCAAGACCCAGTCACCATAGCAGCTGCCCCTTGGCTACCCCTGAGATCTATAAAATTTGTGCATGCCTATAGCTGCGTCCACAGGACAGGAAAAGCACACTGGAGATTTCTGAACATGGCGAGGGCAAGTTTGCCAATTCTGGGGATTGGAGTACTAACTCCTGGTGGCACGTTCGTGTAGCCCACAGGGTCCTCATTTTGTGGCAAAAGGTGTGGCTAGAGGATGGCAGAGCAGGGTCTTTTGAAGCACAGGGTCCAGGGATAGAATACGTAGAGGACAAAGGGGAGGTGGGGGCTGTGATGTGATGAAAAAACAGGTCCATTACTTTCATAGTCTGAAATATCATGTACTCCTTTGTTACTTGTACATTTTCAAAACATACTCATTAGAATATGAATTACATACAAGCAGATCTCTTGGCTATCCTGTCTTCTGCATCTCCAACATGTATGACAAAGCCTGGCACAGATAATTCACTAAATTAAAATCTGTTTAATGAATAAATGAGTAAAGCATAATAGCTTACAAATATGCAAACACAAAACAAAACAACAACAACAGCAACAAAAAAATGTTCCAGGAGCCTTTCTAGGTGTTTTGCATATAAGACCCCCTTCATTCCTAACAACTATAGGAGGTAGATACTAGGAAAATCACTTTACAAATGGCACAGGAAGGTTAAACAGTCTGCCTAATATCATAGAGCTATTAATAGGCTCAAAATGCTGCATTCTTTTTCATGATGAGACACTGAATATATAAATAAATGATTGTGCAAGGGAGGGAAGGAAAGAAGGAAGGAAGGAAGGGGGGACGGAAGGGAAGAAGGAAGGAAGGAAGGAAGGAAGGAAGGAAGGAAGGAAGGAAGGAAGGGAGGATGGAAGGGAAGAAGGAAGGAAGGAAGGGAGGAAGGAAGGAAGGAAGGAAGGAAGGAAGGAAGGAAGGAAGGAAGGAAGGGAGGGAGGGAAGATCAGGGCAGCATAGCAGAATGAAAAATTAAATCTCTTCTTCATTCAGATTTTTAAAAAATGGTAAAATTTACAATTCACACACAATTCAAAAGTGTACCATGTGAAAACACTTGTGGGAAAGAACTGACAACCATACAGCTCTTTCCTCAGCAGAATGAGCTTTTTAAAAAATACCCAAGAAAGCTTGGGAATTGGCACAAGACGGTAGCCATCTCGAAGAGGGGGCAGCATTTTTGCTGTAACATATGGTAAGGCGTAAATAAGGGCCATTTAAAAGTGGGTCCAAACAAGCCCCCTTCAAGATGCATAAAGAAGAGTGCCTTTGGAGACTGTCAGGAGTTTAGAAACTTGATTGGAAAAAAGGATTTGGGCACAGAGTAGAAAATTAGTTAACAGCATGCCTTCTGACCTCCCCAGTCTATGTAATACCAAGAGCTGAGTTCGAACATATCAGTATGCTGACTGGTGACTTCTAATTAAAAATAAAATCTAACACCTGTGCATCAGACAGCATGAACTGCTGGAGTTCCCACACACATCCAGCTATAGAGTTTGGCCATAAAGATGGTTTCATTTCTCAGATGAAACGTAGATGCTAGATTTATTAGAGGGACAGCAGATAGTATGATTAATACACATTCTGTCACCTTTTCATCCTTCCATTTATGCTAGCTGGATGTTGCTCCTCGTCTCTTCAAGTGAAATTCCAGCTTAAAAGAAAGAAGTGAAGAGAGGAGAGAGCAAAGGGAAAAGGAAGGAATGGGATGGGCAAAGGAGGGGAGAGCAGGAGGAGAGGATGGAAACAAGGAAGGAAGGACAGGGGAAATCACAGAAAAGAGAGCTTGTTACCTCTGGCTAGAAACAAGCAAGCTCCAGAAACACAAGTCCTAGTGCCCAGTGATAACTTCTTCACTCCTGACTTGCCTAAGTTTAGCAAGAATCTTAGCTGGGTTGCCCCCCTGTGACCTCATCAGAACATCATGATTCACATGCCTCCAAATGGAGAACAGCAGGGAGGAGTCTCAAACGCCCCCAGCCCTATCCCCTTCCCCTAAACAAACAAACAAACAAACAAACACACAAAGTTTAAAAATTCCAAAGGAAACTTATATGCACACACACACAGGATTAGTTTGGTTTGCTTCCTTAATTGCTGTTTTTGTTTGTACATACCATAACTTTATACAGTCATTTGAGATAATTGAGATAATGCGACCAATTAACTGGAATTGCCTTACACACTGAGAAGTATTGTTCCCTGCGGCACAATACAGTGAAGGTGGTCAATGTTGAACGTTCTTGTTTGCAGTCTGTTAGCATTCTAGTCTCCAGAATTATCATTTCATTATGACTACTCCTACTATCATCATCATCATCATCATTACTGGGATGATGAGAATGATTGTCCTGATTTCTTCTCCCTGTTCTCCTTCCCCATTTATTTTCATGGTTGCCTTTTTCCACCACATTAGTTTTTGTTCTTCAGAGTATTTGCTTAACAGTTTTTCCATTTCAATGGTTCAGATTTTCCCTTATTGCATTATGTGATGGAGTACTGATGGATTTTTCCATGATTTAGACAATGAAGAAAAATTACGTAAAAACTTATATACACCTAACATATGAAGAGGCATAGAATGTAAGAAATAACTTTATTCTTAGCCTACTCTATTTCCTTTCAGATCATCTCAATTCCACTCTCCAAAGGTATAGAAACCCTGAAATATTGCATGTCTCCTTCAAATTATTTTATATGTGCATACAAACCCATCTTTGTATTTCTTCATACATTTAACATAAATGGGCTCATGTTATGCATACTATTCTGTAACTTTCTTCCTCCATTACACACTATGATGGAGTATTTCCATTAAACACTCCATATCAGGAGTAGTTACTTTGTTCTTTTTACTAACATTATGGTATTCCATTGTGTAAATATACTATTAAAAAAACTCTACTGTACTTATGAACATTTAGTTTTTCTACCTAGCAACAGTTTAAATCAAATTACAGTGAATTTGGACACACACACACACACACACACACACACATGCACACACACACACACACACAATTGTACAAACACTTTATTTTTTTTTTTAGTTTTTTTTAAATGTTTATTTATTTCTGAGACAGAGAGAGACAGACCATGAGTGGGGGAGGGGCAGAGAGAGAGGGAGACACAGAATCCGCAGGAGGCTCCAGGCTCTGAGCTGTCAGCACAGAGCCCCACATGGAGCTCGAACTCACAAACCATGAGTTCATGACCTGAACCCAAGTCGGACACTCAACTGACTGAGCCACCCAGGCACCCCTACAAACACTTTCTTAATGGGATAAAGTCTTATAAAAAAATTATAATAGTAAAAGACATTCTTAAATTTTAATAGATTTTGCCAAATTTCCTGAAATAAAATAGTATCCACTTATAACTTAAAAAAATTTTAATGTGTATTCATTTCTGAGAGACAAAGCGAGAGCAGGGGAGTGGCAGAGAGAGAGAGAGAGAGAGAGAGAGAGAGAGAGAGAGAGATACCCAGAATCCAAAGCAGCTCCAGGCTCTGAGCTGTCAGCACAGAGCCCAAAGCAGGGCTTGAACCCACAAACAGTGAGATGAGCTGCAGTCAGATGCTTAACCAACTGAGCCACTCAGGTGCCCCAACAATTTATAATTTTTAAACTGACTTTATCCTTTTAGATTTTGAAATTAAAAATTAATGTTTGTTCATTTTAACAAGTAAAAATTATATGGAGATATATATAACACCTCTCTCCCACCATTCTCCACATACATCCCCTTTGAAATACCCAATTTTACCTATTTGTTGATGGACTAACAAGGAACGGGAATGGCCATTTTTCTATAACCTCACCAGCAAGAAGATTATCAATCTTGATTTTTCTAACTGGATGAGCAAAAAATGTTATTTGCTTTTTTTCAGCCATCTATTTATTAGCCATTTATATTTCATATCCCATACATTTATTTTGCATTGTTTTTATCTGTTCAATAGCACATTTTTTTCCTTGTCAATACAGAGGAGCATTTTTAACATGAGAAATATTAATCCTTTTTTTTACATTATTTTACTCAAAGTTCATTGTCTTTTAAGCTATTTTGGGTATTCTGCCACTTTGAAATTTTATAGTTTCTACAGAATATTCAGCAAGAAAAATATAACTGGAATTTTAGTTTGAATGTTCTGCACATAAAGTAAAAATGTCAGCACCAAGTGTGTTTTCCCTTAACTTCACCTCAATGTATTCTGTTTCTTTTCAGATTCTCAGGAAGTGATACTCCTTATTTTCAAAAGCACATGCCTTGTCTTGAAATTTAAATCTAATATCCCTACCCCACACCCCTTTGAATCTATGGGCACTTGAAATACAGGCTTTTTTTTCTTTTAAAAGTTCATGTTGTAGAAGTATTTTTCTGATTTTATAATAAAGTCTACCCATATTTCATTATAATCAGAGACTATTCTTGAATAAAGAATATTGTTACATATTGTAAAGTAGTAAGATTTTGTAATATTATAAGACCATTTTCATTACCGTTCTAATGGAAACTTTTATTTTTTTAAATATTTTTTTAAGTTTATTTATTTTGTTTGAAAGAGAGAGAGAGAGAGAGAGAGAGAGCTAGGAAGGGGCAAAGAGAGGAAGAGAGAGAGAGTCCCAAGCAGGCTCCACACTGCCAGTTTGGTGCAGGGCTCAAAGTCACTAACTGTCACAAAGTCTAGAGTTGGAGGCTTAACCAACTGAGTCACCCAGGCACCCCACCAATGAAAACTTTATAAGCAGGTATCCTCCACTTCCTATATAATGTATATCTCTATTTCTATATATGAGTATCAGCATATATACGCAGACACATATAGAATTTATTTCTGGAACTTTTATATCTTTCTCGACTTGGTTCATTATAGGCTTAGATAATTGAATAAAGTTATCTTACTATGTTTACTTCTTGTTTCTCCTATTTTTTTTTTTTTTTGCTTGATAAAAGTTGAATCCATGATATGGCACATAGATCTTTATAAATATTAGACTCTTATTATGAACTTTACCTCCTTATTTTGTATTAATCTTATTTCTTCAAGTATCAGTTTATCTATATTTTGTGGTGTGTGTGTATGAGTACTGACATTAATTTTGTTTAATTATATGAATATGACTAAGACAAAAACAAATGAGAGATTATGGTTATACTACTGGGGTGTGTGCGTGTGACCATTTTCCTACTATTCACTTTTGCATTTTAATTGCACTACATGGTTATTTGGCTTCACAAAATTTCTCACTAAAATTAAAATCATGCAGGGGCACCTGGGTGGCTCAGTTGATTAAGTGTCTGACTTCAGCTCAGGTCATGATCTCATGGTTCCTGAGTTCTAGCCCCGCAATGGGCGCTGTGCTGACAGCTCGGAGCTTGGAGCCTGGTACGGATTGTGTCTCCGTCTCTCTCTGCCTTACCCTTACTTGCGCTCTCTCTCAAAAAATGAATAAATGTTAAAAAAATTAAAAGAAATAAAATCATACATACCTTTTTCCTTCTAAAGAATTCTAAATATTTAATACTATATTAAAATATTCATACAAATGTAATTTTAACGTAATGGCAATAAGTTAACAGTAACAACAAGCTTATTAAAAAGTAATGATTTATGCACAAATCATTTCAATGATGTCTTATAAACTCATCTGAGGACAAGACTGACCTTCTTGGTGGGTGACTTTGCTGATGTCTGCATGTATTCGACTGCATAAAGGAATATTCTCTTCTAGAAAACAACCTTGCATAATCTTAGTATTCCTTCATTCTATCGTAGAGAGAATCTATGAAGTAGCATAAAATCTGACGTATTACATAAGTAAATATAGTCAGTTTTAAATAAACTAGACAAAATCTAAAAAGCTGCAACCTCTTTGGGGTATCTGGGTGGCTCAGTTGGTTAAGTATCCAACTCCTGATTTTGGCTCAGGTCATGATATCACAGTTTGTGGGTTTGAGCCCTGCATGGAGCTCCACACTAACAATACAGAGCCTGCTTGAGATTCTCGCTGTCCTTCTCTCTTTGCCCAGCCTCCCCTCAAAATAAACAAACTTAAAAAAAAAGAAGTGCTATCTTCATATTTCATCACATTGAATTCAGTCTTGTCAGGTTATATTCCCTCTTTGGTTTGGTTTTGATGTGCTCTCCCATCCCAAATCTCGGACAAATGTTTTCTGACCCATCAAAGTGCTTGGAATACATCTTATCATCTAAACTTTGAACTGGAATTAAAATATAGTTTCCTTTTTTTTTAAATTAAACGTTGCCCATTTATTTTAACTTGTTAACAGAAAAAGTTAACTTGCACATTACAACCATGATTTCAGAGCTATGGAATGGCATAAAATTACCTTTTTTTAAATGTTATTTTTTAATGTTTTTAATTTACATCTAAATTAGTTAGCATATAGTGCAACAGTGATTTCAGGAGTAGATTCCTTTGTGCCCCTTACCCATTTAGCCCATCCCCCATTCCACAACCCCTCCAGCAACCTTCTGTTTGTTCTCCATAATTAAGAGTCTCTTATGTGTTGTCCCCTTCCTGTTTTTATATTATTTTTGCTTCTCTTCCCTTATGTTCATCTGTTTTAGATCTTAAAGTCCTCATATGAGTGAAGTCCTATGATATTTGTCTCTCTCTGACTAATTTCACTTAGCATAATACCGTCCAGTTCCATGCAAGTAGTTGTAAGTGGCAAGATTTCATTCTTTTTGATTGCCGACTAATACTCCATTGTATATATATACCACATCTTCTTTATCCATTCACCTGCCGATGGACACTTGGGCTCTTTCCATACTTTGGCTATGGTTGATAGGGCTGCTATAAACATTGGGGTGCGTGTGTCCCTTCGAAACAGCACAGCTGTATCCCTTGATAAAAACCTAGTAGTGCAATTGCTGGGCCATAGGGTAGTTCTATTTTTAGTTTTTTGAGGAACCTCCATACTGTTTTCCAGAGTGGCTGCACCATCTTGCATTCCCAAAATACAGTTTTTCTTTGATGACCATTCCTATTTCCACCAACATTTTTTCTGGATTTTATTTGGCTTCTATGATCCTAATTTTGGTTGTTCTTTAGGCTTGTGTGGTCAGATTTTGTGACAGTTTGGTTATAGAATTTACCTTATTATAGTAACTTATCTCTGTTCTTATTCTCAAAAGAGTATGGAATTCTTTAGAATCGAGTTTTGAGGATTTTTTTCACATTCTTCCTCGTGTTTTATTTTCATAGTAAATATTATAGTAAAATCTCTGTAAAATGTGAACAGTGAAATCCTTGTGTCTGCATCTCACTAATTTTGAGACATATAAATATTCCTTTAAGAGAGAAGTCTTGATGGGCAATTATCTACCGAAAGCTTGGGAGAAAGATAAACACACTACTAGGTGAATTTTATCTTTGTCTCTTTTATTGACCTTGGCAATACCATTAAATGCTATATCTAAAAGCCTTGTTAATTAACTGACTCAGCAGGTAGGAACCTCAGAGACTGATTGCTAAGGAAAAGTAAGAAGGTGACTAATAATTAAGATCACTTTCCAAAGTCAGGTCATCAGACTGGTCATTATTTTCTTACACTGATCTAGCCCTGGAAGGAATATAAATACTTGTGACCTGGAATGATAGATGTTCTTCAATCTGCCTTTGAAAATGTTGTCTACTTGCCTTAGGATGTTCCTCTTCAAAAGAGAAGACACCTATTTGGCTACAGACTTTTCCCTTTGATATGGCACCTTCTTAACTTGGGGTCTCAGAAAGCCTTCTCAATGGTTTCCTAGAAATTTTCCAGGATGGAACACATCTTACCCCTGTTTGTTATGCTTACAAACTACAGATTTTGGAGATACTTTAAAACAGGCAAGATAAAACCTAAGAGCATACAAAGGGAGAGGCATAATTATCCCTATTTTATATTTGGAACAACTGGGACCCAGAGAGGTCACTTCACTTGCTAAATAATGGAGAGCTGATGAGATAACCTGGTTCTTCTCTTTTAATTCTTACTGGATATTTGACACGCACATAAAAATGAAGCATAACTTACACCACAGAAATAACATTCTTAAATTAATAAGTTAATATTGTTTGCAATCTTTCAGCAATGTACATGTGACTCAATGACATAGTTATCAGTCAAGTTTTAATTCCAGTTGGCAGGTTTTCTTATCATTTATTGTTTCCATGTTAGAAGATTCCAGATCACACTTATTTTGTTTGTTTGTTTTAGAGAAGAGAGAGAGACAGCAGGCAAAAGGGGAGAAGGGCAGAGGGGGAGAGAGAGAATCTTAGGCAGGCTCCACGCTGAGTGTGGAGCCTGACATGGGCCCATGACCCTGGGATGATGACTTGAGCTGAAATCAAGAGTCAGAGGCTCAACTGACTGAGCTACCCAGCCGCCTCCCAGATTACAATCATTGCTGTTACAAATAGCAGTAAGTATTTTGTGCCTCTGGATGATTTTCCCAGAAAAACATATCAAATATGAACACAGAGTAAGTAAAGTTCTTGCTCATGTCTGCTTTGGAAATGCCATCAGACTCAAAGCTTATAAGCCAATTTCTTTCAAAAAGCTGAATGGCTGATTACGTTATCTTGAGACATAGTACAAGATGGATTTCTAACTCAATGCTTAATTATATTTGAGTATGGGAAGAATTTAGTTGTTTTACATTTGAATGTAATTTTAAAATAAATCTTTTTTTTTTAATTTTTTTTTTCAACGTTTATTTATTTTTGGGACAGAGAGAGACAGAGCATGAACAGGCAAGGGGCAGAGAGAGAGGGAGACACAGAATCGGAAACAGGCTCCAGGCTCCAAGCCATCAGTTCAGAGCCTGACGCGGGGCTCGAACTCCCGGACCGCGAGATCGTGACCTGGCTGAAGTCGGACGCTTAACCGACTGCGCCACCCAGGCGCCCCTTAAAATACATCTTAACATATACTGTCAATTTCTTTTTCTGGTCAATGAAGAAAATAACCCAATGTGGGAAGAATTAAATTCATAGTGATGAAAGGTCTGCACTACAATTTTGTTTTCTTATTATCTTAGTTTCAACATTAAAAAAGAAAGACATTCTGGCCCTGAAATAAGATGTTCAGTCTATTCTTGATACTGAATATATTGCTGAGATATACCACTTGAACAAACAATGTGAAATCATAGAAATGACAGTAGTATCACCAAAGAATGTTTTTATATTATCTGTCATTTTAAAATTACTCTCTGAACAACTTTTTCTCGAAAGCCAGCAGACCTCAGCAGGGTAGAAAAGCAGAATCTTATATTCATTCTCTCAATCTAGGTCATCTTTGGTGCTGCTTTTGTTTTTTAATGTGAATCCGAGTCAGAAGGGGTGACCACCAAATTTTCATAGCAAATAAAACGTCTTCCGGATGGGCATTAAGGTGTAGATCTTTTTCTTTGCAGAACAAAGCCCATCCTTGCTACATATGGGTTGTTGGACTCCAATAAGATTGAGCCCAGAGCACATTTTCTAGTCTGCCTCATAGATAACAAAAAAGAATTGTAAACCAAAAGACCCATCTCTTCTCTTACAGTCTGGATAAACAGAATGAAACTTGTCAAGCATTTCTCTTTCACCTGTGTACTGCACTTACGCCAAGAGCAGCTAATTCATACTCTCTCCATCAGTAACGTCACCCAAGTCGAAAGCGAAATATCTACCAGCAGATGCACAAGAGTGTAATTGCTCTTCCACAATGTATGCCATTGATATTTTGCAACATCCATCAGTGTTATATGATAAAGGAATTTTGCCAATAGTTCATTCTGCTTTCCCTGTGATCATACTATTTGTCATTAACATGGCAGCTGCTTTTATTAGCTTTGTGGCACTACCGTGACTTGTACTTGTGTTTTGGCAAGATGAATGCAACCTGGAGAGATGCTGCTGTAATTCTAGACTTTTTTCTACTACTGACCACAAAAGTCATCAGTTTGGCACTGAAAAGCATTATTTTGAGCTTGTTCAGGAAAACAGAGAGGTCACTCTTTTTGTTAAGATAGTGTGAACTTTTTTTTTTTAAAGATAGTGTGAACAGTTCTATGGCTTTATTTTAATACTGGATAAAGTTATAATGAACGTTAATATGACTTGCTGGTCTAACTACATGCAATCTTTAAGATATTCATGAAATGATCGCTAAAGATTAATTTTCCTTAGAACAATATCCACTCATATTATAGATGTGCAGTACAGTCCCAGTCACTGTTTATATTGGTGAAGCTTCTGAGTTGTATTATTTATGTTCCAATTTAATAAGTACTTCCATGCAGCAATGAACTCCTTTTTGTGACTTGAACTTTTTTTTTGTATAAGAATATAACATAACTCATTAAGAATACAAATGCAAATTTAACAGTTCGCTATAGGTTGGTTAAGATAAACTGACCATCAGTCTTGGTTTGAACATACAAAACCTTAATGGGAATTCTGCAACTAACACAGTAAGGCTTTTATGCGTTTGTGAAATGCATGGGAAATGGGTGTTTATTGGCCTCACCCCCAAATTCCTGAACCATCTGCCATAGTAGTTGCCAGACACCACTAAGACAGGGACCAGCAGGACAGGAGGACCCCAGCCTGAGAAACGCTACCGCAGGGCAATGATCGGCTCATTCTGCACACCTGTTTCTACTATAAGGCCGGCCATCTTTGAGAGACAATACCCCTAATACACAAGAGAAAGGACACAGAAAATACCACAAGGTGATCACAGGCTCTGTTCTTTTGCTCTCCCTGAACCAATCTTTTCATCTTAACCTGTGCTCCACCATTCTGACAAAAATTCTCTTGAGTACCATTTATTGCATGTTTACTGAATGCCTGGCTCTGAATTTATATAAAAATGGAAGCTTTTCAAAGTGACTCCTTAAGTTCCTACGAAGCCCACTTTAGAGGTAAGGAGACCGAAACAGGGAACTTTGTTAACTTGTCCCTGAATCGGTTACTAGCAAGCGACAGAGTTGGGCCCAAACCCAGGCCTTTGGGGCTCTGAAGCCCGTGCCATGAATGTGCATGTTCACTGTCTAGTTAAAACGCACATAAAGCTTTATTTTACTTTCTTGCTCTAAAATCTTCAGTGATTGCCATTGCCTACAGAACAAGCACAACCCCCTTGGCAAGAGTTCAGATCCACGGACAGTCTGGCCTTCCCCTTCCCCTCCGGCCCTGTCTCCCACATACGCTGACACAGTCCCCGAGAGCATCACCTTCTTCCACCCTCATGCTTAGGTTTAGAATCTTCCCTCTCACTGCCCAGCCCTGCATACCTCTGGCCCAGGTCACACCGCATACTATGATCACTTAACCTTCCACAGGAGGCCCTGGGAAGGCATGGCAATGACACCTGAGAAGTCATATTCACACCATAATTGTCTGGTCCGGTGATTGTCACTCTGTGGTCAACCAACCACTGATAAAAGAAGCATCTGGAAGTGTTTGTAAAAATATGGATTTCAAGGCTTCTTTCTAGGTGTAATGCTCAGGTGGCATAGTATATCTGAGTTTTCAAAAACGTAAATTAGTCTTATGTATCTTAAAATTTGAGAATCTTCTTCTATATGTAGGCAGAGAAGTGCTTGTGTGAACACCGACACGTGGCTTCCTGAAGGTTTGAGGATCATGTAAGACTAAATGTTCAAAGACCCTGGGGCGCCTGGGTGGCTCAGTTGGTTAAGCGGCCAGCTTCAGCTCAGGTCGTGATCTCGCAGTCCGTGAGTTCGAGCCCCGTATCAGGCTCTGTGCTGACAGCTCA
>NW_024412414.1:15275535-15313690 GCF_014898765.1 Herpailurus yagouaroundi | reverse complement strand
TTCTATGATCTCCCCACAGTCTTTCCTGAATCTACTAACATGCTCTTGAGAACAGTTATTTTCTCATTACAAATTAGTATATATTGGCAAAGAAAAATTAAAACAAAAGTTTATATTAAAACTGAGGACTAATTAGTCAACATTTTATAATATTTCTTTCCAATTTTTTCCCCTATGCGTGCATACTCTTAAAAGAACAAAAAAGTATGGAATTAGATAATAGCTATATAGGGAATTTGTGTTCTCTTTTTTATTTTCTTAACATTATGAATGTTAACTTCTCTTGTACCTTTAATTATTCTTTGATGTCAAGATTTTTTAATAGCATCACAAAAGCCCATCCTCTGATTGTTTTGCTTACCAGCATTTACGTAGTGTTGGGCATATCGTAGGCACTTAGGAAAGTGTTCTAAATAAAGGAATAACAGTTGTTCATGGAAGTTTAGACTTGTTTCCATTTTTTTTGCCTATGATAAATAACACTGCAATTTGTATGTCTGATGATTTCCTTCAGTTGAATTCCTAAAATTAGCATGCTCCATATAGGCATATATATTTTTTAAGTTCTGATATATATATATATATATATATATATATATGTATATGTATGTATTTTTTTTGTGTGTGTGTGTGTACATATATATATATATATATATATATATATATATATATATATATATATTTGTTCCAGTTTTATCAAGAAATAACTGAAATACATCACTGTACATCCTTAAGGTATACAGCATGGTGGCTTGATTTACACATATTGTGAAATGGATTATGGCAGGTTTAGCTAACATCCATCTTATATAAATACAACAAAAAAGAAAAGAAAAAAGGCAAAAATGTCCTCGTGATAAGAACTCTTAGGACTCTCTTAACTTTTCTACATACTATGCAACCATGTTAGCTATATAGTTTTCCTGCTCTACATGATATCCCTAGTACTTATTTGTCTTGAAACTGGAAGTTTCTGCCTTTTGACCATCTTCTTCCAATGTCCCTTCCTTCCACTTTGGGTAGCCACAAGTCTGATCTCTACTTTTATGAGAATTTTTGTTTTTTAGACTTCCCATATAAGTGAGAGCATACAGTATTTCTTTTATTTCACTTAGCATAATGCCTTCAAGGTACATCTGTGCTTCCACAAATGGTAGAATTTCACCATTTTTTATGCCTGAATAATTGTGTGTATATCTATCTACTTACCTATACCCATCAATCTGTATCTATATATCTTTATCTCTCTCTATGTATCTATGTATCTACCTAACTGCCTGGATATCTCACAACTTCTTTCTCCATTTATTCATTGATGAACACACAGGTTGTTTGCATGTCTTAGAAATAATGTTGCTATGACACGATGACATGGGGGTGCAGGTACCTTTTCAAATTACCTTATTTCTTTTGGGTATATTCCCACAACTGAATTGCTGGATCATTTAAGTCTATTTTTAATTTCTTGAGGATATTCCATAGTGTTTTCCATAGTGGCTGCACAAATTTATAATTCCACCAAAAGTGCGCAAGTATTCCTTTTCTATCTACATTAGATGTTATTATCTCTTGTCTTTTTGATGATGCCAATTTTAATAGCTACAAGGTAATATCTCACTGTGGTTTTAATTTGCATTTCCCTAATAACTAGTGAGGTTAAGCATTTTCCCCCCATATCCTGTCAGTGTCTTGTGTATCTTCTTTGGACAAATATCTATTCAGGTCCTTTGCCCATTTTTAAATTGGGTTATTTTGCTTTTGAGTTGTAGGAGACTTTATATATTTTGAATATTAACCCTTTAACAAACATATGGTTTGAAAATATTTTTTTCCCCATTCCATGTTGTCTTTTCACTTTGTGGATGGTCTCTTTTGATATACAGAAGTTTTTAGTTTGATGTAGTCCCAATTATTTATTTTTTGCTTTGTTACTTGTTCTTCAAGTGTCATATCCAAAAATTCATTACCAAAACATATTTCAAGGAGGTGTATTTCCATGTTTTCTTCTAGGAGTTTCATGATTTCAGGTCTCACATTTAAGTCTTTAATCCATTTAGTCTTTGTGAGTGGTGAAACATATGTGTCCAGTTTCATTCTTTTACATGTGAATATTCAATTATCCCAGCATCATTTATTGAAGAGACTGTCTTTTCTCCAGTGAGTGCTGTTGGCTCCTTTATCAGATAGTTGACCATATGTGCTTAGGTTTATTTCTGGCCCTTGATTCTGTTTATTTGTCTATATTTATGCCAGTCCCATACTGTTTTTTTGGTGACTATAGGTTTATAGTATAGCTTGAAATCAGGAAGCGTGATGCTTCCTTCTTCATTCTTTCTCAGGATATCTTTAGGATCATACAAATATTAGGAATGTTTTGACTACTTCTGTAAAAAAAAATGACATTGGGATCTCAATAGGGGTTGCATTAAATCTATAGAGGCTTTTGGTAGTATTGACATTTTAGCAATATTAATTTTTGCACTCCACAGACTTGGGATCCTTTCCCGTTTATTTGTATCTTCTTCAATTTTTTTCATACATGTCTTGTAGTTTTCAGAAGAGCTATCTTTCACCTCCTTCTATTTATTCCTAAATATTTTTGTGTTTTGATGCAATTACAAATGGGATCAATTTATTGCTTTCAGATGTTTGTTGTCAGTATATAAAACAGTACCAATTTTTGTATTTTGTAACCTGCCACTTCACTAATTTTACTAATTAAAATCTAAGTTTTTTGTTTGGGTCTTTAGAGTTTTATATATATAACATCATGTTATCTTCAAATAGAGACCATTTTACTTCTTCCTTTCCAATTCTGATACCTTGTATTTCTTTTTCTTGCCTGACGGTTCTAACTGGGACTTCTGGTACTATGTTGAAAAGGAATGGTGAGAGTAGGCACCATTTTCTTCTTCCTGATCTTAGAGAAAAAGCTTTTCCCCTTTCACCATTGAGTATAATGTTAGCTGTGGGTTTGTCATATATGGCCTCTATTGCATTGAGATGTGTTCTTCTATGCCGAATTTGTTAATAGTTTTTATCATGAATGATGTTGAATTTTGTCAAATGCCTTTTCTGTGCCCATTGAGATGATCTTATGATTCTTTTCTCTATTAATGTGATGTGTCATTGTACTGCATATGTTGAAACATCTTTGCATCCCAAGGATAAATCCCACTTGATTGTGGTGAATGATCCTCTTAATGTGCTACTGAGGTTAGCTGGCTAGTATTTTACTGAACATTTTTGCATTTGTGATAATTAGGGATATTGGCCTGTAATTTTCTGTTCTAGTAGTGTCTTTTTCTCATTTCAGTATCAGGATAATGCTGGCTTCATAAAATGAGTGTGAGGTGTTCCTTCCTTTCCAATTTTTGAAAGAGTTTGAGAACAACTGATATTAATTCTTCTTTAAATGTTTGATAAAACTAACCAGTGAAGCCATCTGGCCTTTTCTCCATTGCCAGAGTTTTGATTACTATTCAATCTCTTTACTAGCATTGATCAATCCCGACTTCCCATTTTCAAGACGATCCGTTTCACATCAGCCAGATAGTGTTACGGGGTGGAGGGTTCCCTTGTATGAACTTTTTTTCTTCTTGCTCTTAAAATTCTTTATCTGTGACTTTTGATAATGTAGCTATGATTATTTTAGGGTAGCCCTGTTTGGGTCCAGCTTATTTGGGACCTTTCAGGCTTCATTTTCCTAGATGTCCATCTCTGTCTTTGTGTTTAAGAAACATTTAACTATTATTATTTTAAGTATACTTTCTGTCTCTCTTTCTTCATATGGAATTCTTATAATGCAAATAAGGTTTCTATTCATCGTGGCTTATAATTTTAGTAGGCTTTCTTTCCTCTTTTTCATTCATCTTTTTTTTTTTCCTTTTTACTCCTCTGACTGTTTTCCAATGTCCTATCCTCTGAGTCACTGATTCTTCGGTGGGGTTGAGTCCACTGTGGAAATTCTCTACTGAATTCTTTAGTTCAGTTACTGTATTTTTCCACTCTAAGATTCCTATTTGTTTTCACTAATTGCTATTTCCTTGGTAAAACTCTCATTTTGTTTATGCATTGTTTTCCTAATTTCATTTAGTGTTCTATATTTTCCTGTAGCTTAATAAACTTCCTTGAGAAGATTATTTTGAATTCTGTCTGACTGTTCATAGATCTCCATTTCCTTAGGGTCAATTACTGGAGCTGTATTAGTTTCCTCTGGTAGTGTTATATTTACCTGATTTTTTCTTTTATACTTGATGCCTTACATGAACATCTGTCCATGTGAGTAATTGGGCTTTCCTTCCAAACTTTACAGGTTGGCTTTGGCTGATATAGTTCTTCACCAGTCAGCAAAATTTGGTACTATCTTTGGGTAGGTGGAGCCTGCTCTTATGTCTATTTTTGGTAAGGCAACTGAGATCTGAGAATAGGGATAGGGAGATTTGCTATCGGCTGGGAACAAGTGGATAGGACTGCTGGTTTGCCTCCCTTTCCAAGTGAAGCTATAGGATGAGCTCTGTGGTTGCCTAGATCTGTGGTAAGGCTTACTAGATGGTTGGGACCAGGTATTATATTTAATAGTAAGTAAGCTATGAATAAGCTTCCCTGCCCTGTCAGGGAAGCAGGACAGAACCCAGGGTCTATACCACTTATTTTGGGGAGAACCTGAATCAGGCTGCAGTGCACACTGAATTCCCTTGACAGATGAGGCCACCAGTTTTGTTCTGCAAATGAAGGATACAACTGGCAGTGGTCTATGCTTGAGTACCACTGTAAACAGGCTGTTGGATGGGCTTCTCATGTGGTCTAGTTAGGTTCCCTGGTCAGAGAACCTAAGGGCCATATTCAGCTATGAACAAGGCTACACATTAGATTCTTTGTCCAACACATCGGGAGATGCGGCTCTAAAGCCTGTAAACCTCCTTGTTTGTTATTTTAACTCAAGCTGACCCATTCCCCAAGTTCCCTTATTGAATAGGGCCAGTAACTTTGCTCTGAAAATTTCTGGCTCTGTTCACCTGCCTCTAGCTCAAGTGCCCCTCAGCCAAACAGCTTCCAGGAGTTGTCACCATCTTTTTTGGTCAGATGGGGCCAAAAGACACGCACTGTGGATGAGGCTGTGATTCTGTGTTTTGCCTGTGTGTGGTTCAAACCAGGATCTAGAGCTACCAAAACCCTTCCTTTGGGGATCCAAATCAGGCTGACCAGCAGCTCTCAAGTTCCCTGGTTAGAAGACACTCCAGACTTCATTCTGCAAATGAGCAAAACCACTAGTTGGGAATACTACTTAGGCACTATAGATATGAACTCAGTTGGCCAAGATCTCTGTGCTGGTTGTTGCAAGCCCTTCCACTCTTCTGCATCATAAATTCCTTGTGGTTGAGCCCCACAGATTCCCCTACAGTACCTGTGATGCAAGATCAGAATAGGGGGTTCAACAAAGCAACTCACAGTGCTAGGTATTCTGGTTGTCCCCCTTGGGCTTTCTTGTCCCACTGGAGGAAATGGAGGCTCAGGTGAGACCTCTCCACATGGTGCTGCGCTGGTTTAGGAAAGGTGCAATATGGTTAAGGTACAGCCATTTGTTACTCTTCTAATGCATTCTGACTTGTTCTGTGTGGTGCGGGGTTACTTCAGCATCACTCACATGTCCTAGGATTCTCTCAATGGTGAATAGCTGTTAGTTTCTCTTGTGAGGGGAAATGAAATTAGGAACAGCCTGTGTTACCATAATGACATCAAATCCCCATATACCAAATTTTATTCCACAAAAGTTATTCTAGTTGTTCATTGGTGGATTCACATTCATTTTTCTGTTCCAGCTTTGAAAAGTGTTTTTTAAATCCTTGCGTTAAATACATAAAAGAAATATACTTTTTGTACTCCCCCACTGTGATGTTTGGTTTCCAATCTGTATCTTTTTAAAACTCTTTTCATAACTTTTTATAACTTCAAGATATTACTTAAAAAGTAGAAAAAGATTAATTTTTAACCTCTTAATAAATAAATATATATTGAGTTATAAGCATTTGTGTTAAGAATTTGATTACTATGTTATGACTGAAATATAATTTGTATCCTTAAATAACACTTTGTCTACTAGGAAAAACAAGACTCCTAGATAAAATATAATATAATAAATATGAGGGAATACCACTTTATAGAAAATCAGAGGAAGGAGTGATTATGTCCAGCTGGGACATCTATAAAGTTTGGGTGGAGAAGCTGGACTTTGAACTGGTTGAGGAATGAGCAGGATTCTGTAAAGGGCAGAGAAAATAAACAAGAAGTTGACAAGTAGCCAGGGGAATATGGCAATGTATGTGGGGAAAATTTTGCCACAAGTGGGAAGTAGGAAATAAGATTTGGAAGGGGGCAATTAGATAAGAATAAGGTCTTTAATGCCAGGCTTAAAGTTTTGAATCACATTAATGAAAGTTAAAGAGCTAAACAATAACCACAAAAGTAGATAATCATAATATGGCACCAATGACAAGCACTTATTAAGCTCTTATTATGTACCAGGCACCATACAAGTTATCATGTTGATATTTTTCTCTTTAATGCTTACCTCAACTCTATGAGGTATGTATGTTATTCTTACTTTTTAGATAGAGAAAGGGTACATGTATTAGTCCACAACAGTAAGACACAAAGTTGGGAATTTGAACTAGGGTATGTTTGGCACCATAGCTTATACTAAAAAACAGAAGAGAAGGAAGAGGGGAAGGGAGAGAGGGAGAGGGAAAGATTACTTGGAAGAGAAAGGATGGAGAAATTCAATAGGTGACCACTCCAGTGGTCTGGCTGAGGGAATATTTCCTGTATCAGTGGCTTTTAAAGCTTAATGTGCAGAATCATTTGGGCAGTTTATTTAGAATGCAGGTCTCTATTTTAAAAAAAATTAATGTTTATTTATTTTTGAGAGAGAGAGAGCGAGAAACAGAATGCGAGTGGGGAAGGGGCAGATAGAGAGGGAGACACAGAACCTGAAGCAGGCTCGAGGCTCTGACTGTCAGCACAGAGCCTGATGCGGGCTCGAACTCACAAACCACAAGATCATGACCTGAGCTGAACTCGGATGCTTAAGCAACCAAGCCATTAAGATGCCCCTTAAAATGAAGATCCTCAAACTGTCCCTAGGGATGCGGTTTTTTTTTTTTTCAATATATGAAATTTATTGTCAAATTGGTTTTCATACAACACCCAGTGCTCATCCCTAAAGGTGCCCTCCTCAATACCCGTCACCCACCCTCCCCTCCCTCCCACCCCCCATCAACCCGCAGTTTGTTCTCAGTTTTTAACAGTCTCTTATGCTTTGGCTCTCTCCCACTCTAACCTCTTTTTTTTTTTTTCCTTCCCCTCCCCCATGGGTTTCTGTTAAGTTTCTCAGGATCCACCTAAGAGTGAAACCATATGGTATCTGTCTTTCTCTGTATGGCTTATTTCACTTAGCATCACACTCTCCAGTTCCATCCACGTTGCTACAAAGGGCCATATTTCGTTCTTTCTCATTGCCCTGTAGTACTCCATTGTGTATATAAACCACAATTTCTATATCCATTCATCAGTTGATGGACATTTAGGCTCTTTCCATAATTTGGCTATTGTTGAGAGTGCTGCTATACACATTGGGGTACAAGTGCCCCTATGCATCAGTACTCCTGTATCCTAGGGATGAGTTTTTTTTTTTTAATTTTTTTTTCAACGTTTATTTATTTTTGGGACAGAGAGAGACAGAACATGAACAGGGGAGGGGCAGAGAGAGAGGGACACACAGAATCGGAAACAGGCTCCAAGCTCTGAGCCATCAGCCCAGAGCCCGACGCGGGGCTCGAACTCACGGACCGCGAGATCGTGACCTGGCTGAAGTCGGACGCTTAACCGACTGCGCCACCCAGTAAGTACTTGTAAGTAACATTTATGGCACACTTAGTATGTTCAGAACACAACGCCAAGCACTTTTTAATATTAGAAAATATCATGTACGTCAGAAACTACAGAAGATATCGTTACTCCAATGTGGATTTAACATGATATTCACATGTCATTCATGTTTCAGATGATTGTAAAGAGTAACACTGAGGCCAAGCATTTTATATGTACTATCTCATATCCTCAAGACTACTTGATGTGGTAGGTACATATATTATTTCCTGTCTTCAATTTGTCCCTTCAGAGAAGAGGCATTCTCCATGCTAGTCTGTATTCCAAAAGACCTACCTCTAGGGACTATACTAAGTGTCTTATTGTCTGGCTTCCAACTGAGTTCCACCAAGGGGGACCACCAGTAGGAGAATGGAGGGAGTGGGGAGAGCAATTCAGAAGCTTGTTCCCTCACTCTTAGGTTGATGGTGCCCCTGCATGGCCAGAAGGCCACAGTTTCTCCCCCAAATAGCTTGAACTCTCTCTCTTGGCAGGTTCCAGCTATCTCTCCCTACCTTGTCCCTTGGGGTCTAGAGGTGGAAACAATCCTTCTGTTACTTAGCTCAAGTTCATGCTTCTCCTACACCCTACCCACACTTTTGTAATTAGCCCCTGTGCACATAATCTTCCTCAAATTAACTTAATTTGAGAAAGTCTTCGGTTTCCTATTAGAACTCTGACTAATGCAATCCCATTTTGCAGATGAAGATACTGAGGCTCACAAAAGAGGATGTAGCAAAACCCACACTCAATCCCAATCCATCAGACTCCATAACACAAGTTCTTACAGCAATGCCTCCCTGTGTTAGGTGAAGAAGATAAAATCGAGAAGCAGAGAGAGCAAGGCCAGCCATCACAGAGGAACTTTCCAGTTTGTGAGCAAGCCAAGCTGGCACTCACATCCAGGTCTTGTTTTTACTCTTTAATTTGCATATAATTCTCTTCTGAATCCACTCTTTCTCACCATTTGCCTCTGAACAGAATGTATATACCCAGAGCAGCTTCTTGAAGTTCCTAAATTATGACACCAACCCACTGCCAACCAGTCATTCTATCATATCAGTCTGTTTTATTTTCTTTTTAGGACTTACAGTGTCTGAATTTAACCTCTTCACTTACTTGTTTCCATGTTTACTGGTGTCTTTCCTACCTCCTACCTTCCAGAAGAAACAAAGTCTAAGAGGCCAGGGACCACGGGTATGGTCTTTATTCTTACATTCCCATTAACATTCCATTAACTAAGACATTGCCTGATACATACGAATGGGCATGCAATAGTAATCAACGTATGCATAAATGAACAAAAAACAGAGCAAACAAATGAATGCCATGATAGAATGTTAAGGTAAGCTCAGATACCAAATAGCTCAGGAGTTAAGCAGTGGCCAGCGTTGAAAGAAAGCACATACAGATTTTTCGTTCTTGATATTGGACACTGAAGGGAGAGGAGTGGCACAAGAGCATGGATCCCACATACCCCAGCTGCATATATGGTTGAAGGAGAAACCAAAAATCCATGCTTCTGAAATTCTATTATTTTAAAGAACCATTTCACTATGATTACATACTATTTTAACACTTCTAATTACTGAACCAAAATAAATAACTTATACTAAGAATCAAGAGACACTGGATTTTTATCTCTACTGGTTTCCAAATCATATTGGTATGTCTCCCACTTGGAAAGGTATATCCTCTCTTTTTTGTTAGTGTGAAATGGCAGTATGTTGCATTTGCTTTTGCTGCTGCAAGAGAACACAGGGGCACAAATTAAATGGTTTATTTTGCAAGGAGTGTCCTTGTAAATCTTTGTCCTTTGAAATTCAAAGGTCAATGATACTTTCTATATGCAAATGTAGTTGTGAAATGCATTGCACATTACTAGTCCTGGCAGATGGGGAAAACTACAAATTTATCATGGTGATGGCTTCAGGAATATGGTGGATCATTATGCACACAGTATGACAACTAATGACAGTCTTTTTAATTCTCTCCTTTCAGGGGTCTCTTCCACAGACACATGCGGCGAAAATTCACTTTGCCGATGTGTCAAAACCAAATTCAATATCTTTTTAGACATTGTAATGGATTGCAATCCTTTATTCTACGGAAGATTAAGCTGAACTTCTGGCCTTTAATAAAAACTTTAATAAAAACTCTCCTGGCAAATTTCATGTGGTCAAGTCTTATTTTTAGTTTTGATTTGGATGCTTTATATTGAAACTATACAATTTGAAATGACAGGAACCACTCTTATTGTAATATCTTGAGTTTGATATGATTCTTTTCTTCAAGGAGCTTAAAATGCTTTTGCATACAGTCTTTTATTTTTCAAAATGTCAGTGAAATAGGTAGATGTTGGCTCCTATATTACATTCTGTCATGCTCAAAAAATGTTTAAACTGATCACACAGAAGTATTAATTTGTCAAAAAAGGAGAGGAGGAGAGAGACAGAGACTGAGAAAGTAATGGTGGCATCAGGGACTCCTGGAGTTTGGGCATAAAAGCTAGATAACCATTCTTCTGGGTTGCATGGCAGGAAGGGTGTGAAAACCTGTTTCAAGCCACTGAGATTTGGGGCTTCTGTTACTGCAGCAAAGCCTCACCTATCCTGATATATAGTTACCTATATAAAAACTATAACTTCCATAGATGATATAAATAAAATTTAATAAAAATTCGAGTCCCTGATTCTATTTCTAGGACCTACCCATGATGTAGCTAAAGTATAGAACTTGTCTCAATCTCCACTTTCAAGTCTATATAATGAAATTAATAATGCATATCTCACATGGTTGTAAGAGTTAATAGAAAACTCTGCCCAGTGCCTGACATCTATTAAGATTGTATTAAATGAAAGCTTTAGGGGCACCTGGGTGACTCAGTCGGTTAAGTGTCTGACTTCCATTCAGGTCATGGTCTTGCAGTTCATGGGTTTGAGCCCTGCATCGGGCTCTGTGCTGACAGCTCAGAGCCTGGAACCTGCGTGGGAATCTGTGTCTTCCTCACTCTCTACCCCTCCCTCACGCATGTTCCATCTGTCTCAAAAAATGAATTAACATGAAAAATTTTTTAAAAACATATTATAAAAAAGGAAAGCTGTAAACAAAGCTGTAAACAAAAATCCACACCCGGTGCAAAAAGCTACTGCCCATCACTAAAGTAGTTCAGATTGGCAAGTCCTATTTCCTGCTATTTTCCTCAATTGTGTTGCTTTCTTCTGAAACTCCAAGCTTTTAATTGTGGTGGCTTATACTAAGCTGTTGTTGCTTTGGTCATATTGATTCTCATGATTCGTTAACTATAGGCAGTGGTAAACAGGAACTCTGCTATTCTTTTGTGTTGATGGAGGCTTCCCCAATCTTAAGTTTTTGCTTCTGTTTATGGAGACGGGAGGCAAAGCTCCCTCCTATCATATCCCAAGGTGCTTACCTAACTTCAAGATCTTGAAGCTCTCATTCTTCCACTGATTGTTCAGTCCTCCTCATCCCCTTAGGAAAGATATATCTACTCATCTCTCTGTAGTCCTGTGTGTTTTCTTCCAACTTTCCTTTCACTATTGATCTGTCATCTTCCACGATGGACTACTAAGAAGTCAATGGTAGCTTTGTGTTCTAAGAATCTCTAAAATGGATTTTGCTCTACTTTTTTAGCAGCTGCCTAAAATAAAAAAAATCATGTGCTTTTCTTCTGTGTTTAAACATAATATGCTGTTTCAGAATCAATATGTTGTACGCCTGAACCTAATATAACATCACATATTAATTATACTTCAATTAAAATAAATAAATTAGAAAAACCATATGGTGTTTCAGTGGTGAAAGACTGAAAGTTCTCCCTTTAAGGTCAGAAAGTAGACAAGGAATCCACTTCACCACTGCTGCTCAGCTTCCTACTAGAAGTTGAGAGCAATCAGGCAATAAAAAACACAGAAGGCATCCAAATTAGAAAGAAAGAAGTAAAACTATCTTACTCACAGATTACACGATTTTAAATAGAGAAAATCCTTAAGTATTGCCCATCCGCACACAAAAACTATTTGAGACAATAAACAAATTCAGCAAAGTTGTGGAGTATGAGATCATTATGTAAAAATAAGTTGTATTTCTATACACTGGCAATTAACAACCTGAAAAGGAAATTAAGAAAACTATTTAATTACAATAGCATCACAACAGTAAAATACTTAGGAATAAATTTAGCCAAGGAAGTACAGGACTTATTCACTAAACACTACAAAAGATTGCTGAAGGAAATTAAACGAGACACAAATAAATGAAAACTTCCATGAAATTTCACCCTTCACACAGTTTTACTGCTATCGATTCAATATATATTATTCTGGACTTTTTTTTCTGTTCATTATCAATTATGGTTCTCGGTTAGAAGCAAGAGAAACTGTCTTCCTGGGAGTCATTTGGCAAGTTCCTACCTCTCTGAGTTTCACTTTACTCATTGGATAAATGGAGATAATATTAGGATCTACTGCACTGGTTATTTTAAGATCTAAAGGCATATAAAGTATGTAACAGCACCTCTTACAGGAAAAGGAGGTAAAACACATATGTGCTATTATTTTTATAATTTAATTATTGTTATGATTGGTTTTCAAAATCAATTGTAGCCTATCATTCAAAACTCTTTATTATACCTTGACTTATATTACATCCTAACTTACCACTCTCAAGAGGTTATTTTCCTCTCTTAGGAGAATACTTTCTTTATTTTTTATTTAACCTGACTTATTAATTTTCTTCATCTGTGCTTTACCTCACAAAGAACTTTTTTCTTGAACACCATTTCCTTCTATCAGCAAATCCAACCCAGAAATTTGTAATAAAACCTACTCCAGTCCCACATCTTTTACCGCAGATCTTCTGATTACTATGGCTCATGGTATACATTTAGTGAGGATAATATGTATTACACTGCATTATTCTTGAAAATATTTGCCTCTCAGTATGAAGGGATGCTTTTCCATCCAAGGACATATGACTTGCTTGAACCAATGGAATGTAAATGGAAGCAGTATGTACTACTGATTCTGGTGATGGTTGCAGTTTTGTGAATATACTGAAAACTTTGAATTATGCACATTAGGTGAGTGGATTTTATAGTATGTGAATTGCATCTCAATCTGTTACAAAAATACAACAAACGTAAAGTACTAAAATACAATTTAAAGTACATAAAAAGCAATTGAGAGGAGATGATTAATATTTGAGAGTGT
The DNA here is from genome assembly GCF_014898765.1 of Herpailurus yagouaroundi. NCBI lineage: Eukaryota > Metazoa > Chordata > Mammalia > Carnivora > Felidae > Herpailurus > Herpailurus yagouaroundi. Next base: position 15,300,533 of record NW_024412414.1, on the reverse strand, counting down.
AAAAACAGTGAAATATTTCAATGAGAAGAAGACTTATCAAGTGTGAATTTTATGAGATGCTCATTCTAACTTCCATAAGCTATATAATTACTTTTACATTGATTAGCAACATAATAGTATTGGTTTGGATGAACTTCATCTACAAGTAACAGAAATTCCCAAATGTTGATGGCATAAACATTATTGAAATATAGTATATACTTATTTGGTAGGTAGTCCAGGACAGGTAAGTTGGCAAAAAGAGCATCAAGATTCCAGGGGCCTTTTTTTTTTTTTTTTTAATAGCCTTCATGCCCAGTGCTGAGTCCAACACAGAGTCTAATGCAGGGCTTGAACTCACTATTCTGAAATCAAGACCTGAGCTGAGATCAAGAGTCAGAGGCTTCACCAATTGAGCCACCCAGGTACTCCAGGTGACTTTTATTTGTTGTCCCATCAGTGTCAACTCCTGCCTTCTACCTTATGCTACAAGATGGCTGCTCCGATGCCAGCCATTATACCCACATTCTAGCCCCGATGAAGCAAGAATGGGCAGGACAGAGGCATACCTCCTTTTATGATGATGTTACCCAAAAGCTACACAAAACTATTCGACTTATTCACATCACCATGCCAAACTGAAAGGGACACTTGGGGTCTTTATTTGACTTTGCAATGAGCCCAGCTCACTTTTTTTTTTTAATTCTAGAGAAACAAGAGAGAATCCATGTTTAATGACAACCAAAAGGCAGAATGCCTTTTTACTATGTCCCAAGGAAAAGAACATGTAGGATTCCTACTCTCTCTCTATGAGATTCTATTCTAAATACTTCATGAATGCTAGTACATTTCATTTATGAAGACTGACCAGCCTAAGGCAAGGCCACAAATACAACAGGTAACAGGTAGAAAAACGAAGAGTGAATGTGCTTGGTGACACTCGGGTTTGTCCAGGGAAGGAAAGTGGAATGGTGGGGATTGTGGCAAAATGACCTTCATTTGCCCTGCTTATCGGGACAACTGGTTCTCAGCCTGCAGCTAGTGCAACATTGGAATTTTAAGTTCAAACTTACAAGACATTTCCAATATTTAAAACAAGCCAGACATCAATATCTTATTGAAATGTGAATTGTACTGGAAATCTCTTCTTTCTCAATTTGGGTTTCCATGTTTAAAAACTATTTGCACCTTGCCTGTGGACCGCCCATTTGGGACATCTGCTTGAAAACAGTAAGATAATCTATCAGCTCTAAAAAATGGATGGCCCATCAGACTCTGAAAGTAACCAATGTATTGAAAATTATTAGAAAGGGCAGTGAAAATGATGCAAGACTTGTAGCTACAGATTAATCAAGTATCAGAATGCTACCTTTATTGAGCGTCTTCCCATTGGCAGCTCTGTACTCAGCCCTTTTTACACTTGTGATCTCATGTGAAGCTCGACAAGTTTTGGGTTCTTCTCTTTTCTTTTACACGGTGGTAGATGAAAATTGTGGGCCAGAAAGCTTAGTAACATGCCCAAAGACCACACAGCTTGTAAGGGATGAAGCTATGACTTAAATCTGGCCCTGTTAGGTGTCCAAACCCATTATCTTAATCCTCATTTAACACTGTGTGCAATTTCTATGCATTTTCTGGAACAACACAGGGTACCTTTGTCACAATATGAAAATAGAGATATGATAAGCAGGTATGCAGAATCTCAACATTTCACTTTAAGTGCAGTGTCACTTCTGTCAGAGAAACAGCATGGGGGATACAAGTAGAAGGATTAACCAAAGTCTGAAAAGCCTCCAGAGGACCTCAGTGCTCAAAATATCATACATTATCTTTAAACAACATCTGGAGGGCCCTCACGCCATTTATCCCATTAAATAAAAAGGAGATTTTGACGGTTACCATTTTGTGCCTTTAAACCCACACTGGAGCTGTGGAACTTATTTAGCACAGGTGTTTAATTGTGATAAATTGGAGACAGTCCCTGTATTCAATGGTCCTCAAACTAACACTACCATCTGGGTAGAGAAGGGTAGGGGCTTCCTGTCAACAAACCTGCTTATAAAGTTTCAAGGGCAGTGGCCTATTAGGAAATCCACAGGGGTAGATCAGGAGGTTGGGCGTGCATGAAGGGAGCAGAGTATTGAAACTTTCCCCAGGATGGCAAAATACTGCGGGAGATGAACATGAAGGTATTGTGCTTATTATCTTTTTGATAATCTATTTCTTTTTTCAAAGCAATATTAAAAATTAAAAACACTTGGGTATCTTGGCGAGCAAGAGATTTCTTTGCCATTTTGTGTGTTAAGGGGAAATTATATTGGTTGCTTTTGGCAAATCTTCCTGCTTACTGAGAGCGCACAAATGTTATTGTGGTCTGCAACTAGAAATCAGTGTGTTTTAGTTAACCAAGAATGAATTAAGAGAGGGGATTCTGCTTCCAGCTTATGGGAAGTAATGAGGACTGGATTTATTTTCTCACCTGAAACAATGGAAAAACCAGACAAAATATATGAGTCACTGTTTTTCAAGATATTAAACATCAGGCAGTGAAGGAAAGTGCTTGCAGAAACAGAGGGGGAAAAAATAATGAGTTCTACCAGCTGGTAAAACAGCTGATTGACTTGAGAAAGTTTTCAGGCCACAACACAAGGCAGGTAAACTGGGGCAGAATCTGGTGGACTCCTAGGTGAAGAAACAGAGCAGAGAGCCTAGGAACATCAAAGCTGCTAGAATTAGCTAGAATTAGAATTAGCCCTAAGGAGTAAAGGGCTACACAGAGACTGTTTTCAAGAACTGGAGAAGATCTCAAATACTGAGGAGAGGACTGATCTATGGAGTATGTTACCAGAAACCTGGTAAAAACCACACAAAAAGACTAGAAAAAATAGTGTGCAGAGCACCAAGTCAGGGTTATGAATAGGGTCTGTTCTCTCTAGCCATATTGGAAAAACTCATAATTCATAGTGCATTGGGTGGAGTCCTCAGAAGGGTCTTGGCTTAGTAATGTGTAATAATCAGACTTCACTAAACACCGCTCTTGTCCTGTCTCACAAATCTTAAAAAGGAAACTGAAAGAAAAAAAAAAAACTGTTTCCAAATAACTAAACTTCATCACAAAACATATTTCAATAATATTTATATAAATAGAAAATATCCAACACCCAATAAGATAATGGCAACAGTGCCTGGTGTCTTCTCAAAAATTATCAGGAATCCAAAGATGCAGGAAAAAAAAAAGACAATTATGAGGAGAAAAATCAAATGATCAAAATTGAACCGGAACTGACAGAAGTGTTGAAATTAGCAGACACAGACATTCAACAGTTAGTTCAAGTCTATTTTTGGCATTTGAAAGTTAGATAGGACATGGAAGGTCTGTCTTTTTTTTTTTTTTTTTTTTAAGACTCAAATTTAACTTCTAGAAACGCAAACTGTAATGTCTGAGATGAAAAATAAAATGAATGGTATTAGTGGATGGTTCAACATTGCAGGACAAAAGTGAACTTGAAGACATAGCAATGAAAAGTACCAAGATAAAATACACAGAGAAAAATAATTTAAAAAAAAAATTTTTTTTTTATTTTTTTTTATTTTTGGGACAGAGAGAGACAGAGCATGAACGGGGGAGGGGCAGAGAGAGAGGGAGACACAGAATCGGAAACAGGCTCCAGGCTCTGAGCCATCAGCCCAGAGCCTGACGCGGGGCTCGAACTCACGGACCGCGAGATTTTGACCTGGCTGAAGTCGGAGGCTTAACCGACTGAGCCACCCAGGCGCCCCGAGAAAAATAATTTTTAAAAAATGAACAGAGCATTATTCAGCTGTGGGGCAATTTTCAGCAGCCCAATATATGTGTTATTGGAGTTCTTGTAAAAGCAAAAGGTAGAAGAGGGAAAAAATTGAATATATAATGTCTAAATATTTCCAAATGTGATGAAAATGGTAAAACCATAGATCCAAGAAATTCTATGAACCTCCAACACGAGAAACATGGAGAGAATTATACCAAGGCACACCATAATCCTGTTGCTTAAAAGTAGCAAATAAAACAAAAAGTCTTAAAAGCAGCCAGAGGAAAAAAGATGTATTATATACAGAGAAATAAAATGAGGAAACAGCATATTTTTCTTTGAAAGTATTACACGTGAAAAAACAGAGCAACATTTGCAAAGTACTGAAAGAAAAGAAGGGAAAAAACACAACTGTCAACCTAGACTATAGAACTATATCCAGTAAAATGATCTTTTAAAAATGAAAGTCCAATAGAGATGTTGAAGACATACAAAAGCTGAAACAATAAATACACTATCAGCAGAACTGCACTACAAGAAATGTTAAAGGAAGTCCACTAGGCAGAAAGAAAATGAGAGCAGATGGAAATATGAATGGGTACAAAGGAATAAAGGGTACAGGATATGCCCGCTACATGGGTAAATATGCAAGTTATTTTTCTTACTCTTTAAACCTCTTAAAAATTTTTTTTAACTTTTATTTATTTTTGAGAGATACAGAGACAGAATGCAAGTGGATTAGGGGCAGAGAGAGAGGGAGACACAGAAGCAGAAGCAGGCTCCAGGCTCTGAGATATCAGTACAGAGCCTGATGTGGGCTTGAACTCACGAACCCCGTGAAATCATGACCTGAGCCTAAGTCGGAGGCTCAACAGACTGAGCCACCCAGGCGCCCCTCTTTAAATCTATTTAAATGATAATTAACTGGTTCAACAAAATAATCACAATGGGGTGTTGGGTTTATACCATTTATAAAAGTAAAATGTGTGACAACAGTAACACAAAGGCTAAAAGGAGAGAAAATGAAGTATATAATTATAAGGTTTTTAACATGTGAAATGGAGCATAATCACTTGAAGTTAAACAGCAGTGAATTAAATATGTAGTAGAAATCCTAAAGTAACCAATAAAATATCCTCTCCCTCAAATTTTCAGCTAATAAACTGATAAAAGAGACAAAGCATGTTTTAAAAGAGTAAGCAATTGATCAAAAAGAAGGAAGAAAATATAGGAAAGAAAGCACAAAGCAGGTATTTCAAATGGAAAATAATGAGCAAGATGAAACATCTCAATGTAATCAGATGAATGTAGAAATGCCTCTAATCTCCAATTATAATGCAGAGATTGTCAAATTGGTGAAAGGAATCAGAGCCAACCATGAGCTGCTGGCAGGGAATGCACTTTAAATTTATAGAGATACATAAGTTAACATTAAAAGGATGGTCAAAGATATACCATGCTAACATTAATCAAAGGAAAGCTGAAGTGTATGTACTAAAATCAGACAATTAGGTTTCAGAGCAAAAAATATTCCAAGGATAAAGAAGGTCGTTTCATAATGATAAAGGGGTCAACTCATCAAGCAGCCACAAAATAATCCAAAACATTTATGTACCTAATAATAGAGCTTCAAAGCAAATGAAGCAAAAATTATAGAACTGCAAAGAGAAATAGACAAATCCATAACTATAATGGGAGATTTAATACGACTGCCTGATAATTGAAAATTGCAATCAAAATGCCAGCAGGCTTTTTTGGAAATTGGCAAAATTATTCTAAAATGTGTATGGAAATGTAAAGAACCTAGAATAGCCAAAACAACTTTGAAAAAGAACAAAGTTAAGGTGGCTAACAACACCTGATTTAAACACATTAAAAAGCTACAGCGATTAAGACATTGTTGTAGTAGCATTAAGTGAGAGAAATGGGTCAATGGTAAAAGAATAGAGATTTCAGAAATACATCCACGCATATAAAGACAATTGATTTTTGTCAAAGGTACAGTGCGTTCACTGACGGAAGAATGGTTTTTTCATCAAATCATGCTGGAACACTTGGATATCTATGACAACGTCTTATGTTGAACCATAGGCAAATATTAACTCAAAGAACTAAATGCTAAACCTAAAACAATAAAATCTCTCAATTAGTACATGATAGAAAATCTTTATGTCTTTGGGTTAGACAGACATTTCTTAGATATAACACCAAAAGCATGATTGGAAAATTAAAAAATTGATCATTCTAAATTTAAATATGTTTTCAAAAGAAGTGTTAAGGGGATGAAAAGACTAGCCACAGGCTGGGAAAACATATTTGCAAACGGCATATCTCATTAAGGATTTGTATGCAAAATACATAAATGATTCTCAACAATGAGAAAACAACCTGATTTGAAATATCAATAAAAAATATAAACAAACTTCAGCAAATAAAATATACAAATTGCAAGCAGGCACATGACATGATATGCAACATCATCAGTCATTAGAAAAATGCAAATTAAAGCCACCGTGATGTACCAATACACACCGTTTAGAATGGCTGCAATTAAAAAGTCTTTCCATCATAAGTCAAAGTGAAGCAAGTGGAATTCTCACCCACTGCTGGTGAGAATGTAAAATTAACCAACCTCCTTGGAAAATAGTTTGGCAAGATCTTAAATTTCTTTTTAAATTAAAAAAATTTTAAAAAAGAATTTTTTTTTTTGCGTGAAAAATTTATACATACCCCTTCCAGCTAATCCAGCCATTCCACTCAGGGTATTTACTTAAGAGATATCCTAGCATATGTTAATACATCTACATTCATAACAGCTTTCTTTGCAATAGTCCAAAACTGTAAATAATCTAAATGCCCATCCATGGATGAACTAATAAATTGTTATATATTCATACAGTGGAATACAACTCAGCAATAACAAGAAATGAACTACTGATAAATGCAGCAACATGGATGAATCTCAAATAATTAATGCTGAGTCAAAGACAAATAAAAAGCATTTACATTCTTTACTACAAATGATGTTTGGAAAACAATATGTATGTGCAAAAGAATGAAATCAAACCGTTATCTTACACCACATGCAAAAAGTAACTCAAATGCATCAAAGACCTAAACATGAGAGCAAAAACTATAAAACTCATAGAAGAAAACATAGGGGAAAGGTTCCATGATATTGCATTTGGCAGTGATTTCCTGGATCTGACACCAAAAGCACAGGCAAAAGAAAGAAATAGATATATTGGATGTTATAAAAAATAAAAACCTTTTTGCATCAAAAGACACTATCAACATAGTGAAAAAATGACCCATGAGTGAGAGAAAGTACTGGCAGGTCATATATCTGATAAGGGATTAATATCTTAAATATATACAGTAAAACCTTGTGAGCAATAATTTCTTCCAGAAACATTCTTATAATCCATTGGCTAAGTTGTGATCATGTGACATTCAGCATCACATACTACATGTATTGGAAGACATGGTTCATTTACCAAGTAAGTTAAAATTTATTAGAAATGTTTTCTCATCTTGCAGAACACTTGCAGAACAAATTACTCACAATCCAAGGTTTTACTGTGTATATGTATGTATGTATAGATATATATAGATTTTTTTTTTTTAATTTGAGACAGTACACAAGCAAGGGAGAGGGGCAGAAGAAGAGAGAGAGAGAGAGAGAGAGAGAGAGAGAGAGAGAGAGAATCTTAAGCAGGCTCCACACTCATCATGGAGCCCGATGTGGGGCCTGATGTTACCACCCTGATATCATGACCTGAGGCAAAATCAAGAATCAGATGCTCAACAGACTGAGCCACCCAGGGGCCCCAATATCCTGAATATATAATGAACTTCTACAACTGACAATAAAAAACAAATAACCTGATGTAAAACTGAGCAATGGACATGAACATTTATGTGAATATGCAAAGAACACTTAAAAATGGCCAAAAAGCTCATGAAAAAATGTTTGATATCCCTAATCATTAAGTAAATGCATACTGAAACCACAATAAGATACCATTTCATACCCATTGGGTTCGCTATTATAAAACCAAATACAAATAGAAAATAAAATATGTTGGAGAGGATGTGGAAAAAGTGGAACCCTTGTGTACTGTTGATGTGAATATAAAATGGTGCAGATGCTATGGAAAATAGTATGAAGATTCCTCAAAAAATTAAGCACAATTATCATAAGATCCAGCAACTGAACTTCTGGATATATACCAAAAAAACCCTGAAAGCAGAAACTCGAACAGGTATCTGTCCACTTAGGTTCATAGCAGCATTATTCATAATAGCCAAAAGATGGAAGAACCCAAGTATCCATCAGCAGATGAACAGATCAACAGAATGTGATATATCCATTGAATCCAACAACAAAATATTGTTCAGTCTTAGAATGAAATTCTGAAACATGTTACAACATGGATAAACCCAGAACACATTCTGATCAATTAGGTAAGCCAGTCACAAAAGGCCAAATATTGTGTGGGCCACTTATATGAGTTATTTGGAAGTAGTCCAATGCATAGAAACAAAAAATAGAATGATGGTTAAGGAGTGAGGAGAAAGAGCAGAGTTTCTGTTAGTGAAGAGGAAGAAAGCTCTGGAGATGGATGGTAGTGATGGTTGCACATCCATGTGAATGCATTTAATGCACAAAAACTACACTTAAAATGGTATAAGTAATTTTGTTATCTTTTACAATTTTTTTAAAGAAGGACAGGGGCGCCTGGGTGGCGCAGTCGGTTAAGCATCCGACTTCAGCCAGGTCACGATCTCGCGGTCTGTGAGTTCGAGCCCCGCGTCGGGCTCTGGGCTGATGGCTCAGAGCCTGGAGCCTGTTTCCGATTCTGTGTCTCCCTCTCTCTCTGCCCCTCCCCCGTTCATGCTCTGTCTCTCTCTGTCCCAAAAATAAGTAAACGTTGAAAAAAATTTAAAAAAAAAAAAAAAAAAAAAAAGAAGGACATACTCTATGACTCAAACCAATCTATACATTGGTAGAAAGCAGATCATTGGTAGGCTAGGAATGTGGGATGGGGAATTAGGGAAGAGAGGGACTATAAAAGGGGCTCCTCTGTGGATGATGAGTATGTTTCTTTACTTGGTAGTGGTGACACTTTCACGGATGTATACATATCCAAACTTATACAACTGCAAACCTTACACGTATGAAGCATACTATGTATCAACCACACTCCAATAGACCAGTTAAATTGATTAAGAATAAGTTGACTTTGAATCACAGATATAAATGTAAGGGCTAAAAGTATAAAACTCCTAGAATACATAGAGATAATTTTTTTATGACTTTGGCCTTGGCAAAGGATTCTTAGATATGACACCAAAATGATCAATGAATTTAAAAAGAGGTAATTATCATCAAAACTCAAAACTTTTCACTTCAAAGGAGACCATCAAGTAAAAAGACAGCCCATTGAATGGGAGAATATATTTGCAGATTACGCAATCAGTAAGAGACTCATGTCCACAATATAAAGAATCCTCATAACCCAATAATAAAAAGATAACTAACCCAATTAAAAACTGGGCAAATGACCTGAGTTGACATTTCTCTGAAACATCCAAGTGGCTTACAAACAAATGAAAAGGTATTACAAACAAAATGAAAAGGGGCATCATCAGTCATCAGGGAGATGCACATCCAAACCAGAGTAAGACACCACTTCCACAGATTAGGGTGGCTGAAATCAACAAGTCAGATAACAATAAATATTGTTATGGATGTAAAGTGTATGCAAAATAGTGGTGGGAATGTAAAATGGTGCAGTCACTTTGGAAAACGCTCCAGCAATTCCTCCAATAATGAAACAGAGAGTTATCTTTTGACCCAGCAATTCTACTCCTAGAAATGAAAACATGTCCACACAAAAATTCATATGTGAATGTTTATATAAGCTTTGTTCATAATAGCCAAAAGGCAGAAACAACACAAATATCCATGAATGAATGAATGGATAAATAAAATGTAATATTACGTAATATTATGCAGCCACAAAAAGTAAGGTAGCATTGATCTATGTTACAACAGATGAATCTTGGAAACTTCATACTAAATGAAAAAAGCCATTCACAAAAAACTACATACTATATGAGTCTATCTGTGTAAAATGTCCTGAACACGGAAATGTATAGAGAAAATAGATTCGTGGCTACTTAGGGCAACCTAAGTGTCATGGGGATTGGGTAGTGATAGCTAAGGGGTACAGCCTTTCTTTGTGAGGTGACAAATTGTTCTAAAATTCACTATAATGATGGTTACACATACTGTGAAAAAAACTAAAAACAAATGAATTATACACCTTACAGGGGTTAATTGTATGGTATGTGCCTTACATCTTAATAAAGCAATTTTCCAAAAGAATAAGAAGACTTGTATGTTAACATATTCATGATAAAATGTGGTTCTGCCTCTTTCTGTCTCTCTAAGAGGAGATGATCCTAAATATAGTTTCACCAGTCAGGATGTGGTAGTTGATGCTGTGGTAACAAACAAACCTCAAATCTCATAAACTTAAAATGGTAAAGATCTGTTTTCACTCACATGTCCATCACTACTTGGCTGGAAGCTCAGTTTTCACCCTCATTCCAGGATCCAGGCTGCTGGAATTGCCACAGAATGAACCGTTGTCTGGAAGAAGGAAGAAGAGAACTCTGGAGGGTCTCAATCTAATAGCTAGAGGCTCTGCCTTAAAGTTCTGTCACTTCTGCTTACAATTCATTGGCTGAAAGTAGTTACATGTCCTCTTCTCGCCAAGTGGAACCACAAAACTCAACTCCCCTTTTTCCCATAGTGTTGACAGTGTTGATCTCTGCCATAGACATAATATTCATGAAGGATTTACTATGTATCACAAGCTGCTCTAAAGCCTTCTGTATATCATGTCACAACTCACCACTGCCCCCCCCCAAATCTTTTTAAATGGACACTATTATTATCCTCTACCCCAGTATTTTACAGAAGAAAAAAATTAAGGCATAGGAGATATTCCTGAAGTTAGTAAATTAACTAGTAATTGGTATTTGAATCCAGACATGGGCACCAGACCTACATTCTTACTTCAACACAATGTTGCCAGCAGCTATTCTCATATTTTCCTTCCTCCTACTGAGACACAAATCTATCACAAAGTCCAAAAAGGTGTAAGAAAACTGCACTAGCAGTATAGATTATTAAATGACAACCGATTAGAATTCAGATCCCCCAGTTTCTGTCCAGTGTCTTTTGAGTAGATGGATGGTTTTCCCACTGTCCTCAGTAAAGCCCAGAGTTCAGAGAAGCTTCAAACAGAGCATCTCTGCTTTATCCTTTATGCTTCCTCCACATGTTTACATTTATTTCTTGGCTGACAAAAATAAAGTTGGGAAAACTACACTTCTCCACTCGTGTCTCCATTCCTGATAATCCAAGAGACAAACCCTCTGCAAGAACAGCTTCACACCAATGTATACACCAGTCTCCTTTTCTATTTTGGTAGTTAAAATGCTTACTTTTAGGGGGCACCTGGATGGCTCAAGCATCCGACTCTTGATTTCAGCTCAGGTCAGGATCTCATGGTTGTGAGATCGAGCCCTGTGTCAGGTTGTGCACTGACAGCGCAGAGACTGTCTGTCTTTCTGCCAGTCTCCTGTTTGTGCACTCTCTCTCAAAATAAATAAATAAACATTTAAAAAAATGCTTACTTGTACATCATGGTAAGGGCAACTGTTTTGATAAACACTATTATCATGTGCAGCATTGATGAAAGCAGATACTAACTTGGAAAAATTTTTAAATATACAAATCATACAAGGGCATCATTAAGTATAGAAGATAGGACTTAGCAGCGAGTTATATCCACAAGAACCCGGCTCAAGAAAACCAGGGCTTAGGAATGGCACCTTTGATCTTTCTGTACAGCATGTTTCCCAGTCTTCAAAGCATTAGTGCTGTCTGCAAGGCCTATAACAGTGCCAGCCATGTAGATGCTGTCTTATATTACTTGCTGCTGAATGACTGAGCACTTGGGGATTATTCAAAGGAAGGCTTTTAGGGTCACCAGGAAATGAAATCAATGGGATGGATAAAGACACAATTCCAGCGCACCACTAAAGAAGCTACATTATCCTTACGTTCTTAGTGTTTCTAGCAATATGGATCCTGTTAATTATTCCAAGTCAGAGCAGATATTTGAACAGGTTGATCTCAACTGAGAAATTTGGACTGCACTCCTGGCATAAATTGGTACAGTGAGGGCCCACCAGGAGAAAAAAAAAATGGCACCCTTCCCAAAAAGCATGCAAAAGAGAAATGCCTTTTTTAAGTTGGGGTTCCTAAGCACCCCTCCTCCTTAGCAATAGGAACAAGTCTAATGTGATAATAACCTCTCTCTGGGGTGGCATCTTGAAAGGAAACAAGCTTCCCAGTTCTATGACCTGTTGGAAGAGAGATCCCAGCAGGGATCAGGAGTCTTGGGGAGTGCCCTCCAGCACTGTGAAATCTTTGAAGAGACCCAACTTTGAAGAGTGACTTTCTCCCGGATACTGTGAGCATGCATACACAATTAGGGAGAAAACCACCTAACTCTGATTTCCAAAACCCATCTCAACTTTACTCTAGATCTCTCCTTTGATAAAAGCTGCCCAAACCCCTTCAGAGAGTTTTGTGAGGCAGTGAGGGAGACCAGAGAAAGCACATTTTCATCAGGCCGTTATTACGGGAATGCTGCCAATGGGAAAAATAATGGGCAAAGAAGGAAAAATTCTGATTATCTGACCAAGAGGCGTGAAGCATCTGTGGCTTGGGGCCAAGACATGGAAGGGAAATTAAAGGATAAAGTAAATCAAAGATGTTGTCACTTTACCATGTGTTTGAAGGAGAGAATGCTTGCTGCCTGCTTGTGCTGTCCCAAGGTTTTCTGCAAGTAACATATTTTGAGTTCATTTTTAGCTCATTAACACAATTTTCTTTCAAGTGTTTTAACATTCACATTTCAATTCAACTTGAACTTCTCTCCCTCCTTTTTTTTTTATTTTTTATTTTTTATTTATTTATTTATTTTTTTGGCCAGTGGTAATTTGAGCATTCTCTATGGGACCTTTCAGTTATCTTGGAGGCTTTTCCCTTGACAAAGATAAAACAGAAAGACTTCAAAAGACTTTAGAATCAAGGGGATGTCACCTTTCATATGGGGAAGGAGAAGAAGTTCAAAGCTGGGCTCATATAGGGCTGTCCTTCAGAATTACAAATAACAGTCACCAATGCTGAGCATGTGGGATAATTATAATAATTTTATTAATAGTACAAACATTTCTCAAATATCACTCTATTCCAGGAATTTGCAGTTCAACTTATATTCATGATCTCACTTAATTTGGATGAGCAACATGGTGGTCTGCTTTCTAAAGGATTCCACTTAATTTAAATGGCTTTCCAAACAAGAAGTAATTTTGAAATTATTTTATGGTTTACAGATGTTAGTTACCAATGTGATATGCATGTCGTGGGGTCATATTTTAATATATAAACCAATGTGTTTTTCATTCCCATAATTCCATTTTATCCTTTGGCCATCCTCCATGCAAGCAAGATTACAATGTGCTCAAGGCCTTGAAGCACAGTTAGTACAACAGTCAAGGAAAGCATTGGATTTTTGAGCTTTGAAAGCCCTGCAGATCTGACAACATAAACAATAGATGTGGGAGAATAATTAAGAGGCACCTCTTCCACCTCCAGGCCGGAAGCCAGACAGCTTTCATCTCTGTGACCTCGAGAAGCAACCCTGGATTTAACTCCTGGGTAGGGTACGGGGGAAACCTCAGGTTAACCTGGAGAGGGATGAGAACTTACAAGACCTGTGCTTTTTTCCCTGGTCCACCCTGGGGAAATGACCCATCATGTACAGCATCTTCACCCTCAGCATGGTTTGGGAGCTTTAATGTAGAGATGGTTACAGGGCATATCCAGGCAGGTGAGCCTGAGGCGTCATCAGAAATTTCCTCTAGGTTTCATATGGCTTCCAGGAGAAGACAAATGTTTCTCTCATCTCTGGGCGGTCATGCAAATAGCAGAGAGGAAGCCACTGGGTATTCACACTGGGTATTCACACCTGCACACATCCCTGTTTCCTGCTGGCTCGGGGCTCAAGGGTGATGTGTGGGAGAGGAATTAGCCTTCTTGTCCATTAACCCCTGAGGGAAGTAGGGTAAATTGTATTACCTTTCTGAGTTTCGGTTCCCTCATCTGCTGAGCAAGAGAACTGGGCTGATAGAAAATGTCCTGTGGAAGGGCCTCAGGGGTTTCCTGGAATAGTAAAGGAAGGTCACTTTGTGGGACCACCTTCAAGATTCCCCTGCAGCAATCATAGAAGATTATTAAATACAGAGAATAAACTGAGTGTTGCTGGAGGGGAGGTGGGTGGTAAATGGGTGATGGGTACAAAGGAGGGCACTTGGTAGGATGAGCACTGGGTGTTCTAGGTGATGAATCACTAAATTTTACTCCCGAAACATTTTTACCATATAGGTTAACTTGGATTTAAATAAAATGTAACATAAATAAATAAATTAAATAAATAAATAAATCAGCAACAACAACAGATTCCCCTGCAGCAGCCTGTAACTGGAGAAGGTAGGTTTTAATCTGATTTGGTTTTTTCTTTATGTATCAGAATGAAAATACTGAGAGCAGAGTTCATGGTTCTCATTTCATGGCATGTTTTCATCATAGGGTCATTCCTGATGTTTTTCTATTTCACCTTTTCCCTTTCTCCCTGCTCTGCACTCCTATTCTGCACAGTAATACTGACAGACTCATATACTTTCAGAAGCTCCATCTTTTAGTCTGTTTACATTGAGAATTTATGTAACATTTAAAAAATTTTTTTTAATGTTTATTTATTTTTGAGAGAGAGAGAGGGAGAGAGAGAGAAAGAGAGAGAGTATGAGAGGGGGGAAGGCAGAGGGAGACAGGGAGACACAGAATCTGAAGCAGGCTCCAGGCTCTGAGCAGTCAGCACAGAGCCAGACACAGGTCTCGAACTCAGGAACGGTGATATCATTACCTAGGCCAAAGTTGGACACTTAACCAACTGAGCCACCCAGGAGCTCCAGATTTGTGTTTTTTTTCCTTCAAGGATTGATTCCAGCTCTATATAAAGAAGCTTAAAAATCACTACATGAGTTAATGATTTCTAAGGTCCTCTTCACCTTCTACAAGCTATGAAGATGTTCTGGGGTGGATTGTGACCCTCCCTCCAAGAGATCTATGAAAACTCTGACCCCTGGTACCTGGAATGCGACCCTGATTGGAATTAGGGTCATGGCAGATGTGATTAGTCAAGATGAAGTCATGTTTGAGTGGGGTGCTCCCAATAACACTGTTGGCTTTGTAGGAAGATAGCCATGTGAACACAAGAACACATAGGAGAATGTCTTGTGATGACAATGGCAGAAATTAAACGGATGCAGAGGTATGTCAAGGGATGCAAAACACTGTCAGCAAACTCCCAGAAGCTGAGCAGAGCAAGAAAGGATTCCTCTGCAGGTGTCAGAGGGAGCATGGTCCTGCCAACACCTTGATACGTGGATGTTAGACTTTGAGCCTCCAGAACCACGAAACAGTAGATTTCTGTTGTTTTAAGCCATCCAGTTTGTAGTCCATTGGTATAGCACATAGGTTCCTAGGAACCTAACACAGAAGGGAAAGAGGAAATAGTAATTTTCAGATATGGTAATTCTGCTTCCCTGTACCCAGCTAAAAAGGAAGTGCTTTAACATGCCCCTCGCTCTTTCTTCCTTTTGCTACATTTAGTTTATTGCTCTTCTCTCTTCCTATTTTTTTCCCAACCCACACTACAAGATGGATTGCCAGAAGATAGAAGAAGCCATTTCCATTTTTTTTAATGCTTCTCCTCAGCACAAGACAATCTGACTAGAGAACTAGATCTATAAATGTGCACACTCCCACACACGACAAAAGGTTGTCTCATTCTCAAGACATGTTTTGCAGTCAGCCCCTGAAGCAGGATTCCAGAATTTGATCAGCTCCTGCTATCTCACCAACTGTTTCTTGACGATGTCTGCTTTGGTGACATCACATGTTTGATTGCCACCCTGTAGAGATACAACAAGTATAAATTCTGTGCTGGAAGGCTCCAGTTTGGAAAGCCTTAGTCCTGTGTGGAAAAAAATGGCAATGGAACAAAAGTGCCATGTTGCTGGGATGTTGCCATGGCCCATTCTCTTGTGGTGATTATTTATGTAGTGGGGCAGATGGAGGCCCTGTTTACGGAACGTGCGTACCTTCATGCCGGTTTGCTCAGTCTAGTCCCAGCATTTAAGCGGGCTTGGTATCTTATTCAGATGATTCACTTATGCATGTATATATCCATATATACAATCAAAAATATTTATTGAGTAACTGGTACTGTAATACCTTATGTGCTAGAGATATTACAGTAAATGAAACAAAAAAAATCCTGCTCTCATGGATTATGTATTGATGGAGGCAGTGAGACAATATGCAAAACGAAACGAAAATATCTATGTTTTTATAAAGTGACAGCTATGAGAAACAATTATGCAAGGAAAAGAAATGACAAGTGCCTGAAGGAAGTGGTAGGGGAGAGGGGTTGCCGTTTTAAGCAAGGGGGTTGGGGAAGACCTCAATGAGCAGGTCACATTGGGAGCCAGTAAGCCTCGCTGTTTCCTGTGGATCAGTGGAAAGAGTAATGAACTTGGGATGAGAAAGCCCGGATTCAGCTCTTGCTATGAACAGAATTATGTCCCTGCCAAAACTCTTATCTTTAAGTCCTAATCCCCTACTACCTCACAATGCGATTGTATTTGGAGATAGGATCCTTAGAGAAGTAGTTAAGTTAAAATGAGGTCATTAGAGTGGAGTCTAATCCAATCTAACAGGTGTTGTTAGGCTAGGAAGAGACACTAGGGACACAGGTGCACAGTGGAAAGCCCACATGAGGACAGAGCATAAAGGTGGTTTCTGCATGCAAAGGAGAGGCTTTAGGTGAAAACACAGAAGTGGACACTTTGATTTTGAACTTCCAGCCTCTTGAACTGTGAAAAATAAATTTCTGTCGTTTAAGCTACCCAGTCTGTAGCATTTTGATCTGGCAGTTCCAGCTAATGGGTCTAACAAACGCGGGCACTTGCCACACCTCAACACTCGGATGTTGGCTGTCATAAACTGAACATGTGCAAATATGAACACTTTACCTCCACCCTCAGCAATTCTTCTCTACCCAGGGTCTTTCCCATTTCCATTGGTTTCAGCTTCAACCTTCTTGTTTCTCAGAACAAAAATGTTACAGCCATCCATGGCTCTACATTTTCTATCAAAGCCTAAATCCAGTGCACCAGGAAATTCTGTTGGCTCCACCTTCAAAGCATATCCAGATGCAGTTAGAACTCACCACCTGTGCTGCTACCATCCTGTTCAAGTCACCAGTGTCTCTAAATTTCTGCAAGAGCCTCTTGACAACTGTCCTGGCATCCATTCACAGCAGCCAGGCCATCCTTGTAGCCCACCTACCGCTCCTCCATTCCAACAGCTTCCACCTAGGGCAGACCTGAAGCTTCCCCCCCAACAACTGCCTGTCTTTGAGTCTCTGTCAAACACAAGAGAATGGGGGGCTGACTCTCTTTCTACAACAAACTCTGATTAAATACAAACAAACTCTGTTTCTACAACAAACTCTGATTAAAGGACAAGGATTTGCTTGTCCTTGTTGGGGTGGCCTTCATTTATTTCCACAAAAGTCAAGTTTAAAACACTTGATAATGATGCAGGCTAGATTTATGAACCACAGCGAGTATTTTTTAACTTTATCTTTGCTTCATAAAATGCTTAGTTTGAAGATTGCTTCTGGATTGAAATACAAAGAACATTAAGTATAAGATAACTAAGCAATTATTGGACTAGCTGGAATCATCTGAGTTTTTCTTGTGTAGTTCCCAGCCACAGCATCATACTTAATGTTAAACATTTCAATGTCCGACTCTTCTCTTTCTTTTCTCTTCATAATAATTTCTCTTTTGTTGCAGTTCAAACTTAAATGCACTGGTTCACTTCTTAGTAGACAAAAAGCATATTCTATGCTATAAGCCTTTTGGACACTTGAAACATTTTGTTAAATTGGTCTTTGCTTTTATTTTCTCAATTGGAAAGGATTTGTTTTCTTCATTTATTTCTGTGTAATTATTGTTTCCTCATACACCTTTCCCCATGAAACCTGTTTTGGGATCATGGTTGTGTGTGATTTTATCTACCTACCCAAAGTATCCTATGGTTAAATAAGTACAATTGCAAGCTTGCTCAGAGCCTGATATGGCAATATGCAGAGAAAATACTAATAAGCATGGTCAATTATTAAAAAGTGGAGATATTTACACTATAGTGAAGAACACATTTTCCTGTAGAACACATGTATGTTAGTGTTTCACGTGTTCTAA
This sequence comes from Herpailurus yagouaroundi, assembly GCF_014898765.1. Taxonomy (NCBI): domain Eukaryota; kingdom Metazoa; phylum Chordata; class Mammalia; order Carnivora; family Felidae; genus Herpailurus; species Herpailurus yagouaroundi. The sequence continues at coordinate 15,282,282 of NW_024412414.1, read as the reverse complement.
TCCTTACATATTATCATGACACTGGTAACCTTGTCCAGGCTCTTCCCATTCAACAAGCCTTATCCCAGGACTGTGTTTGGCTCACTTCATTGGCTCAGTTCAACTAAGGGTAGTTGAAACCAGAAATCAGCCCATCCTCTTATAAATAGTGACACATTACAAGTAATCATGTGGTGAACAGGGCATTTTTGTGGTCTTATAAACAGATCAATTACTTTTGTCTTTCAGACCTTTAAAAATACTACATCTTGGATGGATGTGGAGTGGAGACATATCAGTGCTTATAACCACTGGCATAACTTCTGTATTTCATTTTCCAACTAGACAAGACTTGCTATTTTAACATTTTAATTAATGCTGAGCCCAAGACATCAGTGTACACAGACATGTTTTATATTATAGAACTCTTTAATACAATTTTGATCCGATCACTTTTAGCTACTACAATCATTGATTGGTTCTTGCTTATTTGAAACGCATGTTAGTTTCACCAACTGCCTTTCTGCGCCTCGTTGTATTTCATGTGGAATCTCCTCCTCCGTCCTCTTTCTTCCTGAGTAACTACAACTTGAAGTAAGATGTTCATGCCAAATAAATAGGTGCATTTTTGTGTATATTTTCAATTCAGCAGGGTAAGAATTAAGATGGGTCAGTTACTATTAGGTAAATGCCCAATCTAGTTCTTGGAAAATAATAACCTCTTATTTTTGGATAGTACTTCCTAATTGTCCAAGCACATTCAGAGTTATTACCTCACTGGCATGAAATAATTGAGGTTAGAACCTTGGGCTCAGGGTCAAGGTGGACCTGGTGTTTGAATCCAGGATCAGCAGTCAGTAGGAGTCTGATTGTTGGTAAGTTACTTAGCTTTTCTTCATTTCAGCTTCCTCGTCTATAAAATGAAGCTATTAATACACTACCTCAAATAGTTGTGAGGGTTAAGTGACACAATACTGAAAGCTTTTTCTCAGTATTTAGCACATACTATACTAAGTGTGCAGGTATTTTAGGTAGTGGTAGGGGTAATTGCTTCACTTGATCTAAGAAGCACAAATATTACCTCTAACTATGGGTAATGATGCCCAGATGGTGTAAGTGCGTTATTCAAGACCTTAGAGATAATTAATGAAAGAGTCATACCTATAACTTGACTTAATTAAACCTAGTTTAATGTTCCTAAAACTTCAACAAAGATAGCAGAATATTTGTTAATATTTTTTTGACATCTCACATAATTCCCTCTTCTCTTATCCTGATTAATTCCTGTTGCAAGAACTTTGACCAACAGCCGGAACAATTAGTTGCTTGTATTATATAAATAGTTCAAAGACATTTCTTCATCAAAATATTGTAGGGTCACTGTAGTTGTTATCTCTGTGTGCTCAATTCCATGGCCTCTTCTCAAAGTAGCAGCTTGACTTCTATTTGGAAATCTAGAGCTGCCCTGCAGGTTATCAATACAGTGTCCCACCTTCCAGTGATACAGGAATTGAAGAGAGTCTTTGTGATTGGACTTGGTCAAACTCTGTCTCTCTGAATCTTGAAAACAATCCAGATAATGGAATCAATTGCCCTGTATTCATCCCCATTTTAGAGACTCATAAGTAGTTTAGTTCAGACTATCTAGATAGCTGAGGCTACTTTATCTCTATTCTCTCAGAAGCCCGATTCTTTATTTTTACCCTTCTTTTGAGGGTCCATATCTTATCCTTCTCTCTTGAAAAAAAAAAAAAAGGCTTATCCAGAGTCAGTTTCTTGTACTAGGAACTCCAACTCATCATAGTAAGCTAGTGCCACAAAAAAATGTTGCAAAACAACCCCAAAATTCAGTGGCATACAATAAAAAGTATTTATCATTCATGTATCTGCAGGTCAGCTGGGATTGGACAGATCCAAGCTGGACATGGCCTCAAGCTGCAGGCTGAGTCCAGGTTCGCTCTTATGTGTCTCTTGCCCTCTTTGGACCAGAGCTCCAGAGGGCAAGCTCACTCATCCAAGGACATTTCAAGCTTCTGCCCCATCCTGTCTGCTAATGTTCCATTGGCTAGAACAAGTCAAAGGGACAAGCTCAAAGTCAAAGGAAGTAAAGATCACTCTACCCACAAAGATGGTGGAGGCAGCAGTGAAAAGTTGCTGAGTAGTGATTTAACCTACTTGAGATAGACTGATTTGCATTAGGAAGTCATCCATTTCTGCTAAGGAATTTCCATCTAAAATGCAAACACTATTAGGGAAGAAAAACATAAGGCCTTTCCATTAACAACTTATCTTACCTTTGTTTGTCCAGTTGGCTAGAATGCAGTGTCTACATATACCTAAGAAGAATCATCTCCAGAACTATACAGATGGATGCAGGTTACCAAGGGGGATTGGGGTTAGGACAAAGGGAAGCCTAAATTCATATCACAGTATGGAGGGGCATGTGACAATGTCCATGTAAGCAAGATTCTTAGGGACTAAGAAGAAGGTAAATTTCACTGGACACATGGATGCCCTCCTATATACTAAGTGAGAAGGGGAAAAAGGAGTTTATAGATTCCTTAGGTTTGTAAGAATGGATCCTCAAATTAGGGCTTAACATTACCTGACTCCATATTATTTTTATTTCCTTATGCTCTGCTATGGCTACACTGTCAACTTGGAGTTGTCATACAAAAGTTACCATGAATTCTGATATATGGGAAAGCTGAATAGTTTTCGATTTTTTTACTCTCAATCCAGGAGACCATATTCGTTTAGGTAATTTCTGGCTTTTAATTTCTCAGTTGTATTTTGGATGAGGTCATCAGAGTTGCCAGGCTACTCATGCCATGAAATACACAGAACTGTAAGACTCTGAGGTCAAAGGAAGCTTTCTAGGAGTGTTAATTATTCTATCAGGTGGGGTTTAAAGGAGTAAGTAGAGACCATGCCCATTTCTCAAGTTTCAAATTGTCTACAAGTATTCAAGTGTGAACATGTGTGACAGTTTGTGAGCATATGTGGAAGGCAGAGGACTGGTTCCTATAAATCGTGTTTGGATGTTTGTAAGGATATAATTCAAATATTAGAAAGCCAAAGTTGGACAGGGCATCATTCTACTCCCAAATGTATCAACATCCTTTAACTATACTCTCAGGCAGATCAGGTCAAAATACGACTTAACAAGCAACTTCTCTCAGAATAAAGCGTATTTTCCCCAGGACTGTTTTAAACAAAGTGAATGACATACACTCTCATCAAGAGAGATGATTGACATTACATACTTGATGAAATTTCCCTTTTCAAAATCATGACATTTTATAACATAAAGAGATAGTAATTATGTACTCTCCAACCTTAAAAAAAAAGAAAGCACTAGTGGGAAAACAGAAATATGTTCTACAAAGAATGCAATTAGGCAGAGCTAGATTAGAGAATCCACAGAGGATAAGCCACAGGACTGATTATCTTGAATTTAATTTGCTGCTTTTGATATTTCCCCCTGAATTTTAGTTATTCCATAGAGATCAGCTTGTTACAGCTTCATTTTCCAATTGGTACACTTATTTATTATTATTTTTTGCATCAGGCATGGTAAAAGATCACCACTCACACCAATTATTAATCTTCTAACTGCCTTGTCATTTCCAAAGGGAAACAAACAATATGGTACCTGACATCTAAATCCTCTCCCCTGGGAAGATGCAGACCAATTTTCTTTCTTTAATAGGGGCGCTTGATGTTAAGTTGTTTAAGTACTGGGATTTGTTGAGAAGGGTCTCAAACCTGTGGTTGCAATGAAACACCTCTGCGTGACTTCTCTTTCTCTTGAAATACCACAGTTTCAAATAAGGTACCAACAAGCTATAAATAGTCAAGTGAGATCATATATTTTTTTTAACAGAACTGCCAGGAGGAATTATGATAAGGGGTGAGATTTGTAAGTTTATGACTACTTTATTTTCTATAAATTTGATGAAGCTCATTGTCCCCTCATCTTATGTGCACTCTGTCTGCTCCATACCCAAAGGCATGCAGATTTTAACTTCATTTCTATTTTTCTCAAGAAATTTCATCACATTCAAGATGTCATGAATGCTTTGTTGCCTTTACCACAAATGTGGCAGGGAAGAGGGTGGGATTCTCCCTACAGATAGGCCCTAGAACTCCTCCATGCAGCTTCCAACATTCTCATGTTTTAATTTCTCGAGAGTTCAAATGCTTTTTCTCATCCCTTATTTTCCTGTGTTATTCAGCCTTGTTTTTCTTTCTTTAAACAACTGGGCTCTGAGCCTTACAAAATGCAGCATACAGTAAAACAAAAGTGTACTATATTCGAGTTTGGCAACTGACTCTTCTTACTTGAGGATGTCCTTTTTGATTTTTCCATCCTACCACCTCCAATATCCTAAGTTTATTTTTCGTTAATCACACATAGTTATACCCTGAGAAGTAAGTTGATAATAAGGTATCAACTGATTTTTATAAAGCACTTTTTCCCTCTGAATTTTGGCTTGGGAAAGAGATTGCAACAATGACAGACCTGGGGCTTCAAGGTTCAAGAGCAGAATTCTATAGACTATAGATGCTAATTAATAGCCAGCTTATTTTCTGTTCCTTTGGTTATCAAAAACTGTAGAACTTTTAGGAAACAGAAGGTACAAGGACAAGAAAATCTGGTTCTGATAGTCCTGCTGGTGTTATTTTTCTTACAATATTGTATCCTGTGTGAAAAGTGACTTAAGACTTCCTCTCCAGAATCACAAGACTAATTCCACACTGCCAATTCTTCAATCTGAAGAAAATAAGTGAACTATTTTTTGCTATGGTCATTTTTTTTAGGCTAAAGATAAACAATAAAGGTAATCTAGAAACCTGTCACAGCTGGTTACCAGATATAAGGCAATCCTCAGCATAAAGTCAACTTGCTTTTTCCAACAGGTGTTTTTTTTTTAAGTTCTGAGCTATCTTTCTATTTATAATTTTTAAATGAATATCTTATTCATATTTAAATCAATTCTAGAATATCATATATTAACTCTAAATCATTGCTTTTATAACCTAACATTTTATAAAATGAGTTTATTCAATCTCCTCCCAGTGACCTTCAACATGCGTATCTCTGTCATCACTAGAGCTACTTTTTGAGTCATCTAAGGCAGTTTTCTGACAATGCTGTTTCTCTATAAGTTGTTCAAGACTTCAAATCTATGTATGAGACTGTCTCTGGAGATTTTATCCCAAGCCACAGGTTTTCATTTACATAACCTGAGAAGAATTGGTTTCTTGTTCATACTCTAGATATAAAGTCATGCTCTCCAATTACTGGGTGGCCTTTTAAGCAATCTAAAAAAGCTTGTTTACAACAAGCATCCAACACTTGTAATTATGAGGTCACACCTGCCAGAACAATTATTAAACTTGTGTTAATTGTCTATGTCTTCTCTCCCTTGTTAACAAGTCTATCTTGTGACCTTTGTGCGCTTTTTCCAACTGGCATCAGTTGAGGTCGTTTGGGGCTAATGTGTACCTTGAAAACAGTTCTTTGATCCAAAAAACATAACTGAGAGAGGTTGTAAATAGAATAATGTCTCCTTTCCCAAAGATATCTATGTCCTAATGCCCAGAACTTGTGAATATGTTAATTTATTTGGCCAAAGAGAATTAAGGTTGCAGATAGAATTAAGATTGCTAATCACCTGACATTAAATTAGAGAGATGAAGAAGATGGCGGCGTAGGAGGACGCTGGGCTCACCGCGCGTCCTGCTGATCACTTAGATTCCACCTACACCTGCTAAATAACCCAGAAAACCACCAGAGGATTAGCAGAACGGAGTCGCCGGAGCCAAGCGCACACGAGAGGCCCACGGAAGAGGGTAGGAAGGGCGGCGAGGCGGTGCGCGCTCCACGGACTGGTGGGAGGGAGCCAGGGCGGAGGGGCGGCTCGCCGGCCAAGCAGAGCCCCCGAGTCTGGCTTGCAAAAAGCGGAGGGGCCTGACGGACTGTGTTCCGACAGCAAGCGCGACTTAGCGGCTGGGAGGTCATAAGTTAACAGCTCTGCTCAGAAAGCGGGAAGGCTGGAGGACAAAGGGAAGGAGAGCTGCTGAGCCCCCTGATGACAGAGCTCAGTTTGGTGGGGAACAAAGGCACTCCCCAGACCATCTCCCCCGCCCATCCCCCAGCCAATATCCCAAAGAGAACCAGTTCCTGCCAGGGAACTTGCTGGCTCCACCCAAACACCCAACTCTGCGCTTCTGCGGAGCCAAACCTCCGGCAGCGGATCTGACTCCCTCCTGCTGCCACAGGGCCCCTCCTGAAGTGGATCACCTAAGGAGAAGCAAGCTAAGCCTGCCCCTCCTGCCCCTGTGCACCTTGCCTACCCACCCCAGCTAAGACGCCAGATCCCCAGCATCACAAGCCTGGCAGTGTGCAAGTAGCCCAGACAGGCCACCCCACCCCACAGTGAACCCCGCCCCTAGGAGAGGGGAAGAGAAGGCATGCACCAGTCTGACTGTGGACACAGCGGTGGGCTGGGGGCAGACAGCAGGTCTGACTGCGACTCCGCCCACCAACTCCAGTTATACACCACAGCACAGGGGAAGTGCCCTGCAGGTCCTCACCACGCCAGGGACTATCCAAAATGACCAAGCGGAAGAATTCCCCTCAGAAGAATCTCCAGGAAATAACAACAGCTAATGAGCTGATCAAAAAGGATTTAAATAATATAACAGAAAGTGAATTTAGAATAATAGTCATAAAATTAATCGCTGGGCTTGAAAACAGTA
>NW_024412414.1:15215455-15275525 GCF_014898765.1 Herpailurus yagouaroundi | reverse complement strand
GAGATAAAGGTCTTCCCAAACAAACAAAAACTGAAGGAATTTGTCACCACTAAACCAGCCCTACAAGAGATCCTAAGGGGGACCCTGTGAGACAAAGTACCAGAGACATCACTACAAGCATAAAACATACAGACATCACAATGACTCTAAAACCATATCTTTCTATAATAACACTGAATGTAAATGGATTAAATGCACCAACCAAAAGACATAGGGTATCAGAATGGATAAAAAAACAAGACCCATCTATTTGCTGTCTACAAGAGACTCATTTTAGACCTGAGGACACCTTTAGATTGAGAGTGAGGGGATGGAGAACTATTTATCATGCTACTGGAAGCCAAAAGAAAGCTGGAGTAGCCATACTTATATCAGACAAGCTAGACTTTCAATTAAAGGCTGTAACAAGAGATGAAGAAGGACATTATATAATAGTGACAGGGTCTATCCATCAGGAAGAGCTAACAATTATAAATGTCTATGCGCCGAATACCGGAGCGCCCAAATGTATAAAACAATTACTCATAAACATAAGCAACCTTATTGATAAGAATGTGGTAATTGCAGGGGACTTTAACACCCCACTTACAGAAATGGATAGATCATCTAGACACACGGTCAATTAAGAAACAAGGGCCCTGAATGAGACATTGGATCAGATGGACTTGACAGATATATTTAGAACTCTGCATCCCAAAGCAACAGAATATACTTTCTTCTCAAGTGCACATGGAACATTCTCCAAGATAGATCATATACTGGGTCACAAAACGGCCCTTCATAAGTTTACAAGAATTGAAATCATACCATGCATACTTTCAGACCACAATGCTATGAAGCTTGAAATCAACCACAGAAAAAAGTCTGGAAAACCTCCAAAAGCATGGAGGTTAAAGAACACCCTACTAACGAATGAGTGGGTCAACCAGGCAATTCGAGAAGAAATTAAAAAATATATGGAAACAAATGAAAATGAAAATACAACAATCCAAACGCTTTGGGACGCAGCGAAGGCAGTCCTGAGAGGAAAATACATTGCAATCCAGGCCTATCTCAAGAAACAAGAAAAATCCCAAATACAAAATCTAACAGCGCACCTAAAGGAAATAGAAGCAGAACAGCAAAGGCAGCCTAAACCCAGCAGAAGAAGAGAAATAATAAAGATCAGAGGAGAAATAAACAATATAGAATCTAAAAAAACTGTAGAGCAGATCAACGAAACCAAGAGTTGGTTTTTTGAAAAAATAAACAAAATTGACAAACCTCTAGCCAGGCTTCTCAAAAAGAAAAGGGAGATGACCCAAGTAGATAAAATCATGAATGAAAATGGAATTATTACAACCAATCCCTCAGAGATACAAACAATTATCAGGGAATACTATGAAAAATTATATGCCAACAAATTGGACAACCTGGAAGAAATGGACAAATTCCTGAACACCCACACTCTTCCAAAACTCAATCAGGAGGAAATAGAAAGCTTGAACAGACCCATCACCAGCGAAGAAATTGAATCGGTTATCAAAAATCTCCCAACAAATAAGAGTCCAGGACCAGATGGCTTCCCAGGGGAGTTCTACCAGACGTTTAAAGCAGAGATAATACCTATCCTTCTCAAGCTATTCCAAGAAATAGAAAGGGAAGGAAAACTTCCAGACTCATTCTATGAAGCCAGTATTACTTTGATTCCTAAACCAGACAGAGACCCACTCAAAAAAGAGAACTACAGGCCAATATCCCTGATGAATATGGATGCAAAAATTCTCAATAAGATACTAGCAAATCGAATTCAATGGCATATAAAAAGAATTATTCACCATGATCAAGTGGGATTCATTCCTGGGATGCAGGGCTGGTTCAACATTCGCAAATCAATCAACGTGATACATCACATTAACAAAAAAAAAGAGAAAAACCATATGATCCTGTCAATCGATGCAGAAAAGGCCTTTGACAAAATCCAGCACCCTTTCTTAATAAAAACCCTTGAGAAAGTCGGGATAGAAGGAACATACTTAAAGATCATAAAAGCCATTTATGAAAAGCCCACAGCTAACATCATCCTCAACGGGGAAAAACTGAGAGCTTTTTCCCTGAGATCAGGAACACGACAGGGATGCCCACTCTCACCGCTGTTGTTTAACATAGTGCTGGAAGTTCTAGCATCAGCAATCAGACAACAAAAGGAAATCAAAGGCATCCAAATTGGCAAAGATGAAGTCAAGCTTTCGCTTTTTGCAGATGACATGGTATTATACATGGAAAATCCGATAGACTCCACCAAAAGTCTGCTAGAACTGATACATGAATTCAGCAAAGTTGCGGGATACAAAATCAATGTACAGAAATCAGTTGCATTCTTATACACTAACAATGAAGCAACAGAAAGACAAATAAAGAAACTGATCCCATTCACAATTGCACCAAGAAGCATAAAATACCTCGGAATAAATCTAACCAAAGATGTAAAGGATCTGTATGCTGAAAACTATAGAAAGCTTATGAAGGTAATTGAAGAAGATTTAAAGAAATGGAAAGACATTCCCTGCTCATGGATTGGAAGAATAAATATTGTCAAAATGTCAATACTACCCAAAGCTATCTACACATTCAATGCAATCCCAATCAAAATTGCACCAGCATTCTTCTCGAAACTAGAACAAGCAATCCTAAAATTCATATGGAACCACAAAAGGCCCCGAATAGCCAAAGTAATTTTGAAGAAGACCAAAGCAGGAGGCATCACAATCCCAGACTTTAGCCTCTACTACAAAGCCGTCATCATCAAGACAGCATGGTATTGGCACAAAAACAGACACATAGACCAGTGGAATAGAATAGAAACCCCAGAACTAGACCCACAAACGTATGGCCAACTCATCTTTGACAAAGCAGGAAAGAACATCCAATGGAAAAAAGACAGTCTCTTTAACAAATGGTGCTGGGAGAACTGGACAGCAACATGCAGAAGGTTGAAACGAGACCACTTTCTCACACCATTCACAAAAATAAACTCAAAATGGATAAAGGACCTGAATGTGAGACAGGAAACCATCAAAACCTTAGAGGAGAAAGCAGGAAAAGACCTCTCTGACCTCAGCCGTAGCAATCTCTTACTCGACACATCCCCCAAAGGCAAGGGAATTAAAAGCAAAAGTGAATTACTGGGACCTTATGAAGATAAAAAGCTTCTGCACAGCAAAGGAAACAACCAACAAAACTAAAAGGCAACCAATGGAATGGGAAAAGATATTTGCAAATGACATATCGGACAAAGGGCTAGTATCCAAAATCTATAAAGAGCTCACCAAACTCCACACCCGAAAAGCAAATAACCCAGTGAAGAAATGGGCAGAAAACATGAATAGACACTTCTCTAAAGAAGACATCCAGATGGCCAACAGGCACATGAAAAGATGTTCAGCGTCGCTCCTTATCAGGGAAATACAAATCAAAACCACACTCAGGTATCACCTCACGCCAATCAGAGTGGCCAAAATGAACAAATCAGGAGACTATATATGCTGGAGAGGATGTGGAGAAACGGGAACCCTCTTGCACTGTTGGTGGAATGCAAATTGGTGCAGCCGCTCTGGAAAGCAGTGTGGAGGTTCCTCAGAAAATTAAAAATAGACCTACCCTATGACCCAGCAATAGCACTGCTAGGAATTTATCCAAGGGACACAGGAGTACTGATGCATAGGGGCACTTGTACCCCAATGTTCATAGCAGCACTCTCAACAATAGCCAAATTATGGAAAGAGCCTAAATGTCCATCAACTGATGAATGGATAAAGAAATTGTGGTTTATATACACTATGGAATACTACGTGGCAATGAGAAAAAATGAAATATGGCCTTTTGTAGCAACGTGGATGGAACTGGAGAGTGTGATGCTAAGTGAAATAAGCCATACAGAGAAAGACAGATACCATATGGTTTCACTCTTATGTGGATCCTGAGAAACTTAACAGGAACCCATGGGGGAGGGGAAGGAAAAAAAAAAAAGAGGTTAGAGTGGGAGAGAGCCAAAGCATAAGAGACTGTTGATAACTGAGAGCAAACTGAGGGTTGATGGGGGGTGGGAGGGAGGAGAGGGTGGGTGATGGGTATTGAGGAGGGCACCTTTTGGGATGAGCACTGGGTGTTGTATGGAAACCAATTTGACAATAAATTTCATATATAAATAAATAAATATAAAAAAATAAAAAAATTAAAATAAAAAAAGATAACTTCTCTATCAAAAATAAATAAATAAATAAAGTAGAGAAATGATCCTAGATTACACCAGCAGGTCAAATAATCACACTGCTCCTTGAGAGTAAAAGAGTAAGGCTGACAGATTAGTCTTCTTTGACTGAGTTGATGGAAAAAGAAGCTGGAGAGATTTGAAACATGACAGGCACTCTGCACGGCCCTTGTGGACTTTGAAGACAGTGGAAGGTGGCTGTCACTTGAGGCATGAGAGTAGCTTCTAGAAGCCGGCAGCAGTTCTCAGTTGACAGCCAGCAACCAAACAGGGACCTCAGTCTTGTAATCCCAAGGAACTGACTCTTCCAACAACCTCAAAGAACTGAAGAATGGATTCTTCACTGGAGCAAGGGAGATATATTCATTTTTCTGGGGTCTCATTGTTCTACTACTCAAGGATTTGGGCCAAGGTGTTGAATTTTAACGTTTTTACCAAAATGCTGCCTTTACATGAGACTAACAAAATATCATACTTTCCTATCACTTTAAAGCAGACAAAATCATTTCTTTTTTATGTTTTTAAATGAGTTAAAATATGTGAAATAAAGAAAAGGCTAGGCATGCTGAGGAGAAGCCCATGACTTGCATGGTTCCAGTGTGAAAGGCAGAGTGTGTGAGCAGTGTGGGAGGGAGTTGGGTCAGGTAGTGGGGTCTGGGTCATGGTAAATCCTGGAAGCCACTTTTTGGGGATTGAAACTTTTCCTGAAGGGATCCATTCAAGGACTCTCTCCAAAGGAAGGATATGATCATATTTGAGTTGAGAAGAATCATGCTAGAGCATGTAATGAGGTTAAAACTATTACTATAGTCTAGCCTCTCAACTCCCCAGGAAGACCAAAACACTGGTTGGTAAGGGAGGAGCCATAGTAACAACATTCATAAATGTGTATGTAATATTTTATCATAATCCTCATAATGATATCTGATTTAATTAGCTGAGCAAAGTGAAACTGTGACAAGTAATGGGACTCGCCCCCCCCAACCCCCAAATCATGAAGTCAAGGGTCAGAGTGCTAGCACCAGCCCTTGTGAAACAAATTCATTTTCTTTCTATATTCATGGGATAGGCATTTGTGCTTCCATCATCAGCCTATCTATAAAAGAGTCAATGATTATGTCTTAATCCCAAAGATTCTAAGAGATAAAAACTGTGTACCAGCTCAGAGTTCCATGTATTAATATCAGTAAGGTACTTTAGAACCCAGAGTAGCAAAATTAGTCTTCCTGTTCCTGACAAGGGCTCTGATCATGTTAACTAAAATTCATAAATATGAAAATAAAGAATTGGATTTTTTAAGTAGCAGGGAAAAAGTAACCAAGTCTGATTTCTTGGAAATAATATAAGGAGTTTCTATTTACTGAACACTTAGGTTGTGGCAGGTTAAACACTACTCTTAACCTTGGGAGAATGAAAAGACATTGCTGTCCCATTTTACTAGAGGAGAACAGAGGCCCAGACAGGTTTAAGTTGTGCCCAAGATTACTCAGGAAGTAAGGACAGGGTCAGGGTTTGGTTTCAGGAATTTGTATTTTAAAAGTTTCTAACTTCCATGTCACATTGCCTAATTTGTAGGAAGGAACAGGTAAAAGGGACATGAAAGAAGGTAAATGTCAAAGTCGCTTTTGGGTGATTTACATGAGGACTTAAAACATAGAAGGAGGTCTTAAACATTCAGCATAAACTCAAATTTGTTCATCTCTTTGAAAAACCTGAGCAAGTACATGAATCTAGACAACTGTCTAACTTTCCAGAGAAATGTTTCCTAACTTGTGTCCAATTCTGAAAAAAGGGTTACCCTGGACATATAAGACCCATCACAATAAAAGGAGTCATCCCTGAGCCTTGTTCCCCTCCTGTACTTGGGGGCTTGGTGCTGGGAATGTGGTGTGAACTTGGGTAATAAAAATTGCTTCCAGAAATCGCTGAACTGAGGGATTCTTTGGTAAAATAGGAAAGGAAAATTGAGCAATCTTTTAGCCAAGAAACAAACTAAATTTACGCTAAAAAATAGTCAATATTTGTATAGTACATTACCATTCTATGTAGCTGCTTCACTACAAAATACCTGACAGACAGAAGCTTCTGGTTGACAGACTCATGTAAACACCATGAAGCAGGAAGGGATGAGGGGAGGAACAGAGATAAAGGACCCCCCTGGGGCCAAATGCAATGGATGGTCAAGGGACTGAAATGCGACCTGAGTGGAGGTATAACGTTATTTGCCCCACATTCTATATTGTATTTGTGAGTACCATGGAGGTAACACAGCTTTCTTTCTGGCATGAACTACACCTTAGAATACTGAAGAGTAACAACTATCTAAGATTCCAAGAAAGGATGAGTTTATTCTTAAGAACTGCTTTGTTGATTCAATGGCACACTAAGTTCAAAACCATGTAAAGTTTCTCTCTACCGTTAGAAACTTTGGTTAAAGACAATTTTAGACCTTGTTAAGGTCAAACAGAGGATTTTGTTTTTTCCCCTGGTTCTGATTACTTTGAAAGGCCACCAACATTACAGACAGCCCTTAAACTTGATTAACTTTCCCTGGGAGCATCACGGCCCAGTAAACTGTGCCTCAGATATCCTGCTTTCCTCTCGGAGTACTGTGTGACTGGTCAAAAGGGACCCTTGGGACTGGAGATTCATACTGAGAAGAAAGCAATACAGGCTGCCAACAGGACACTTTTGAAAAGACAACAAAGAAAATATCAAGTGCTGAATTGTAATTGTGTTATCAATCATTTCAAAAACAGATTCTATTATTCCTGTTCACTCACCTACTTTTTCTTTAATGGTTGCCATTTTTTTAAACATATATGCAGTTATTCCCCACTCTGTGGGGAGGCATTTTAATTATTTAACCTTACCCCACCCCCAATTCACCAAAGATGGGTTCAAGAAGTGACAGATAAAATTATAGTTGTTTCGGGGAGCCTGGGTGGCTCAGTCGGTTGAGCATCAGACTTCGGCTCAGGTCATGATCTCACAGCTTGTGAGTTTAAGCCCTGTGGGGGGCTCTGTGCTGACAGCTTGGAGCCTGGAGCCTCTTCAGATTCTGTGTCTTTCTCTCTCTCTCTGCCCCTCCCCCGCTCATGCTCTGTCTCTCTATATCCCCAAAAATAAACAAACATTAAAAATTTTTTTTAAAAATTATAGTTGTTTCTTGCTATTAACATCAGTGCTAGGAGGCCTACGTCAGGAAAGGTTACAAAGAATGAAAGTTCTCCTGCAATACATTTGCAAAATCTCCTTTGCTTATGTGGTCTGAAGATCTGTTCACCAGTTGCTTATTGCCTTTTCCTGAGTCTTACTTAGATCATTAGTTTTAAAACTAAAAGGAGTCTGAGAGATCAGGCAATACATCCAACGTGTTCCATCTCCAGTGCTAACTCTTGTTAATTGGGCCTTATCATCTGAAATATTGTGTTAGGTAGGATTCTGAAGCTCAGTCTGTATTCAGCAGCAGAATAGCTTTGATTAAGGCCTACTATCTCTGCCATGGGTACTGAAATGAGGTAGAACTATACTGATGGAGACAGTGGTCATCCAGGACTTAATAACAGAACCAGAGATAGACCTGAGTTCTTCACATCCACCATAATGGCATAAAGACAGGATGAACCTGTGAGTATTCTTTTAAATTAATTCTAGTTTCCCATCGTTGCAGATTTCAACTTCTCTACCATTACATGCTTCTTCTTTTGGTATATAACTCTTGTTAAAATATTCTGAGAAGGAGACCCTTTGACACCTTCTTTATACCCTTATGTGACGTAATTTGCTATGACAACATAAAAGAGGTTGAGAGCAAAGGGCTCTCTGTCTGAGGGCAGACAGAGTGGGGCTATGATATTATTTGCAGTCTTAGTCCACCTTGAACACTCCCAGAATGCTTCAGCCTCCTGGCTTCATACTTCTTAGTCTGCCTGTAGAACTTTTCTACTATTTCCACGGCTCACTCCCTTACTTCTTTTATATCTCCATGTTTAAGTATCATCTTATCAGACTGATCCTATGTCATCCTATTTAATAAGAGCACATCCCATCCTGTCCCTCTGTCCTTTTACTCTAACATGGTTTATTCACAGCAAGCATCCTCTTACCATTACAACTTGTTCATGGTTGTATTTCTACACCACCTGACACAGAATTTCACCTTTGTGATCAATGACACACTTGGTTTCTCTCCCACTGCTAGACGCTAAGTTCCATCATGAGCACAGTCTCTTTTGTTCCTGGCTTATTTCTCAGCCCAAAGAATAGTCTCGGTCACACAGTAGTCCTACAAATAAAACTGTGTTGACTCAATTTGAAGGGATATTCACATTTCAGTCAATCTAGCTTTTAACTTCTGACACTGTTGTCCAACTACAGCTAATGGGCCACATCCAGCCCAAAGACTGTGCAAATAAAAATTTTTTGGAACACACTAATTTCTTATTTATTTACATATTCTCTGTAGCTGTTTTCACATTACAGGGTCAGAGCTCAGTAGGTGTAACAGAGACTTCATGGCCTGTTTAGCCTAAAATATTTCCTGATCCCTGGCTAAAAGGGCATGAGCAGGGATGAAAATAGTCAATGGCGACCATAGCTATCTTTCTGTAACTAACCAAGAGGATCTGCCAGAGTTGAACGGACAGTGGATGGCTCAGAGTCAATTCTCAACCCCTTTAGCAGGCCTCAAGTGCAAACTTCTGAGCAAATGCTGGATTCGCTCCACAAATTTTTCTTGCGTAGCTACAATGTGCCAACCTCTTCCAAGGCTCTGTAGTACATCACTGAAGAAACACAAGCACTCCTTGAAAATGGGCATTCTAGCAGCCGAGACAGACAGTAACCAGTGAAAACACTAAGTAAGTGAAGGACCTCATACATACGAAGAAAGGGCTATTGATGGAGCCGGGGGTGGGGGGTGGGGGTGGCAGGAGAAGGTATATAAATATATATAACACGTAGGACACACTGAGAAGACAACATTTAAGCCAACACTTGAAAAGGGTAATTGCCCAGCTATAGCAATAACTTCTGGAACAATATTAAAGGCAAACAGAACAGCCAGTGCAAAAAGCCCAGGGCAGAAGTAAGCCTGCTGGTTTTGAGGGACAGCCAGGAAGCCCCTGAGAATGAAAAGAAGGAAAGGAATATATTGGGTGTCCACAGTGAGAACATTGTTTTAATCAAAAACTCTAATTGGGAAGGAAATACAATTTAACCGACCATGGACAAACTCTCTTGGGGCATTTAATTTTGTCAAACAAGACCCTGTAGAATAATTATAAAATTAGTATATTTTATTGGCTCAAATTAATTAGCTTTCCCCACATTTCCAAATGCCAGACTTTGCCCCATTTATTTGGAGTCTCCAAGCTAACTATCCCTTGACCTTTTGATTTCCTATGCCTCTGATCCTTGAATTCTCTCTAGAGAGTTCCTGCCCAAGAAGGAAACATCCACCCTGAGGAGGAGACAGGTCTCTACAGTCAGACCTGCTGGACGATGACTCCACGGAGCTCCTCCGAGTCACAGAGCCTTTCTCCCTGAACCTCTGTTTTCCCATGGACACTGAACAGAGTAACAGTGCCCAGCTCACAGGGTGAACACTGAACAACTTAATGTGAGTTAGCACTCAGCCAAACCCTGTAGGAATTTATATACATGTTAGCAGTTATTTTTTTAATAATTTTTTAAATGCTTATTTACTTTTGAGAGTAAGAGACAGAGCATGAGTGGGAGAGGGGCAAAGAGAGAGGGAGACACGGAATCAGAAGCCGGCTCCAGGCTGACCTGTCACAGCACAGAGTCCAGTGTGGGGCTTGTACTGACGAACCCAGCCATGAGATCATGACCTACCTGAAGTTGGATGCTCGACCCACTGAGCCACCCAGACACCCCTACATGTTAGCACTTACTATGACTTACCCTACCTGTTCTCGGCTCCAACCCCTGCAGCGCTGATGAGATTTCATTCTCTCCTGAGGCAGCTTTGGCTGCTTGGGGTGGGTTTGCCTGTTAAGTTATTGAGCCCAAATCCACCTGCCTGCAATTTGCAGCACTAGCCCTGGTTCTATCCCTTAAGGTCAAATAGATCCCATCCATCTCCCACCTGAAAGTCCTTTAGTGATTAAAGGTAATCACAACATCCCTCTCAAGTCTGTCAGATCCTTCAGCCAAGCCTCATTTCACTCAGTGGTTTTCCTTTCCCCTCACCACACTAGCCTGCGCATTTACCTTGCTCCATTTGCCTTAAATCTATCTTCAATTACATTTACACTTCTTCCCAACCACTCTTCCTTGCCTGCCTTTTGATTTAATTAATTCCATTGTTATTGTGGTGGTATGTCCAGGTTTATAACACGTGCCGCGCTCTCCTCTAACCCTAACACCTACCACTGGTTAGCTTTAATTCCTTTCTTTACCATAAACACCTGAGCTCTGGTTTTGACCAGTATGAAGGGTGGGGGTGGGAATTGGGCTTCCTCTGTCCTGATCTTAAACCACATTAATAGCCCAGTTTTTGCTGTCCTCCTAATTCATCTCAAACTGAAGGTCAACCAACACATCTCCCGCAACTCACTTCACACATACTGCTTCTGGGTCACATGGGCCTGCCTTGACATTTGTAGCGTAAGCTGGTCTCTTGACCCAAAAATAAGACCTTATTATTGCTTTCCCTGCTAAAACCAACTACATTAGCTTTCATTTGTCTTTCTCCAGCTTATCGTGATCTTTTGGTATAGCTGCTATCTATGAACATTGCAATGGCATGGTTTCTAAATCCTCGTTGAAGTTATCGATTAAAATATTGGGCATCGCAGGACTAAAGACAGAGCCTGGTGATGTACCCCTAGATAGCTCCCATAGGGTAAGATAATTCTGATTGTAACTCACACAGATTATATGATATAGTCTTGACTGCCCTCTGACCATGAGAGTATTGTGAGTAATTTTTCAAATTCCTTGGTCTAATCTAGATACAAAATATCTATAGCACTTTATGATTTATTAATCACATGTTCACCTGATATAAATGGAAAATGACAAAATGCTGGTTAGGCTTGTTTACCAAACACCCATTAAAAAAAAAACACAACAATAGATGATGTCTGTCTTTTGTTTGAAACCATTCAGTGCACTCTCTGGCAGACACTGTAATAACTATCGAATATTCTACGTGTTCCCTTACACTTTGGAGATCTCTTGTCATTAGGCAGGGCCTGGTAACTTGTTCTGGCAAGAAAATATGAAAGGAAGTGACATGTGTCACTTTCTGGCTGAATAGTGACAATTCCACAGATATGATTCCATAGTTTCTTTTTTCCCCTGCCTCAGTGATTGCTAAGGATGATGGTGTTCCAGATGGTGTAGTTGCAAGATGGCAGAACCCCCACTGCCAGGGTCCTTGAATAACTGCGTAGAGCAGATCCCCTGTTTGCACATGTGGATCACGCATATAGTGTGGGTACATGTTCCCATGTTGAATCACAAAGATTTGGAGAGTCGTTTGTTATTAGAGCGTAGCCTAGGCCATTCTGACTCATTCCTTTCTCCTGCTCTGAGAGTAAAGCTCAGACTCCTACCATGCACTAGTGGGACCTGTGTGTTTAGACATGTTTGGCCCTTGGTGTCACTTCCATGTTGCTTCTCTAGCTGCACTGACCTGATCACTGGTCCTGGAGTGTGCCACACTCTTCACAGACTTGAGGCCTTCAGGTATATTTGGCCTTGAGGATCCAAGTTTCCTCCACCTCAAATGCTCTTCCCTCCCCTCTGGACTTACTTTGACCACTTTCCCTTCAGATCCTCACTTAGGTACCACTTCCTCAGGAAACATTCCTGGACTTTCACAAACTCTGTTAGAACCCCCATTATACGGTTTCATAGCATCCTGTCTCTTTTTCACAGCACTTTGCATTCTTGCAGTTATTCAAGGTGCAACATTTTAATCGAATATCCATTTTCTTCCCTGGACTATAAGCTGCTTGAAGCAGGGGCTTTATTTAATTCCCCAGGGTCACTTCAGCACCTCCTACAGTACATGGGACAAAACCCTCCAATTTTTGACCACTAGTGGATCTTCCCCATCAAGCTGAAAAAAAGACAAACCTGAAAGATTTTATTCATGTTCTTGAATTCCTTCCAGTTCAGTTGCCTGATTTCTTTTGATCTCAGAAAGCCAAGCCGCTTAATATTATGCTTGAAATAGAATTAACTTCTTTAAATTTATCGGGCCAAAAGATGATGTGTCCAACAAAGGCAGAAATGGGCGAAGAGAGCAGAAATGAAGAAACTTAGTACTCAGCTGCACACTACAGTCATAAGAAAAGTGAACATTTAAGTAACACGTGAACTGCGGAGCTCTGTGGCCCCCGGATGGGCAGTTCCATAGGAGCCCAGGTGCCGCCAGACGGGGTGGATATTTAAAGCCCGTTGTGAGTGCCGGGGGTAACCACCCTCCGTCCTGGGGCTGGACACAGAGTTCCTATCACAGATTTGCCTTTTATCAGCAGCTGTGAGCGGACCCGTCTCAGTTCAAGTATATCACCTACGAAAACTAACAGCCTCTCCCATAGTGCCCAGCTTGGTGATGGGGCGTAAAGGCTTGTAACAAACCAGAACTAAATTATTGATTGTACTCTATAGAATCAGTAAAACCAGGTTTTGTTTTTTATTTAAAAAATTGTTTTTTATTTATAACTTTTAAAAATTATTTATTTATTTATTTTTGAGAGACAGAGCACAAGAGAGCTTGAGCAGGGGAGGGGCAGAGAGAGAGAGGGACACACAGAATCCAAAGCAGGCTCCAGGCTCTGAGCTGTCAGCACAGAGCCCTACTCGGGGCTCCATCCCACAACACCTGAGGTCATGACCTGAGTGGAAAACAAGAACTGGATGTTCAACCAACTGAGCCACCCAGGTGCCCCTAAAACCAAGAACCACTTTTTTAATCATTTGGTGCCACTGTCACCATGATTTGAAATCTCTCACTCACATCCAACTTAACCATCTCACATCAACTCTAACTTAAGCAGGAAAGTTTCAAGGCCCAGAGTGACCTTTGTATATTAAACTCAGCCAGCGTCTGAACATGCACGTCTGCCTCTGTCAGGAATGGGGGGTCATATTTGCTTCGGTTCCTGTGCCACACACTGGAAAGCACATGATATTAGGTGGAAAGTGCTTTTACATACATTTCCATCACCTGGGGACCACAATATATACATTGTGCCTTACACACGTGTGTGTGTGTATATATACAAATACATGTGTATATATGACATAAATACGTTAAAAATTTTTTATTTTATATTTAATTTCTAAATTTTACAAGTATATTGATTTTAATGTTTATATATATTCACATACATTTTAACATCCTTCCAAGCATTTTTTAATTTCAACAGCTGGAAAAATTCTAAGCACTAACACTTCTAAAATGAAAACAAGAAATAACCACCTAATTTGTATCTATGTTTCACTATAACCAAAGTGTTCTACAATCAAAAACTATTCGTTGCTGCTCTTGTGTTACCACCTAACCTGTGGAGCCATTGTAGTCAAACCCATGAATGTTTCCGAGACTTGGAGAAAGAGGCCAGCAGCCGAGGACTCTTGGGGAAAATGAAATGGGAAGTCAAACCTGGGAAGCAGGTGTTCCTGTCTTTTCTCCAACCACAGTCCCCTCACCTAATTTAGTTGGGAACAAGGGCTTTTATTGTTGCACATCTCCCTTATTTATTCCTCAGCATTTCTCAAGTGCCTACTATGTACCTAACATTTTCTGGTGCAAAAGAAAGATACGGTAGGTAAGATTCTAACAATAACCCAGAGATCCTCATCACTGTGGAACTCCCATCCCACCATCACTGAATGGGGCACTGTGAATATGATGAGGTGACACTCCAGGAACCAGATACTGTCCTGACTTGAATCAGCTTTGAAGGGGATTGTCCCCAGGGCTTCCAGATAAAAGCATGAACTAGACAACACCTTGATTTTGGTCTTATGACACCTTAAGTAGAGATCTCAGTCTAGCTCACCTGCGCTTTTCACCTACACAGCTGTGAGATTATAAATGGGAGGTATTTTAAGCGGCTAAATTGTGGTCATTTGTTATGCACTGCTGGCAAACTGATACAGAAGTAAATTAAAATGAGAGAATTCAGGGGCGCATGGGTGGCTCAGTTGGTTAAGAGTGTGCTGATTTTGGCTCATGTCATGATCTCATGGTTCATGGGTCTGAGCCCGACGTCGGACTCTGTGCTGACAGTGCAGGGCCTGCTTGGGATTCTCTCTATCACTCTCTCTTTGCCCCTCCCCTGCTTACTCTCTCTCTAAAAGTAAATAAGTAAACATTTTTAAAAATTAATAAAATGAAAAGTTTCTTTTAAAAACAGAAACTTGAGGGGCGCCTAGGTGGCTCAGTCGGTTGAGCGCCTGACTTTGGCTCAGGTCATGATCTCACAGTTTGTGGGTTTGAGCCCCACAAAGTCAGCTCCTTTGTGTCCCTCTCTTTTTGCCCCTCTCCCTCTCCCCTCAAAAATAAATAAACATTTCTTTTTAATTAGAAACTGGATCCAAATATCAGAAGCTTACTCTCCACTTGGGAAAATAGGGTTTGCATTCCCTCCATGTCAACTCCTCTCCAGGCTAAAAAATACGCCAAGTGCGGTTTTATTTTTTGAAGGGTAAAGTCAATGTCAACACTGCATCCACTCTACTCTGGTTTTAACAAGTTCCTACCATGTACTCTACACTATGCTGGGCCCTCAGGTCCACAAAGAGACTCAGTGTCTGTCCTCAGTAGGGCTCTCAACTGAGAACATGAATAGGACCACAGGACAGGTGCAGAGCCCAGTGCCATGAGAAACCACAGAGAACTCTGGGACACAGAGAACTGGCTTTTACCCAGCATGGGCACGAACAGCCCCCTGAGGGGAGTGGCAACAAAAAATAATCTGGAATTTCAAAAGTCATATGAGGTCAACACGTCTTACAATATTTTCAGACAATTTCACCCAATGATTGCACTTTAAATTTTGTATTGTTCACTGGACATCGTGATGCATTTAACTGCGTTCTTAAAAACTGTGAGGACAATTATGCAAAAAAAAAAAAGTCCATATACTGCTGCCATTAGGTAGTACCCACCACTGCCCCTGAAGTCATTTTAACCAATTCCTTAGAAAGTCAAATGTAAGCAGTCAAGGAATTTTGCAAGTACTTGTTGCTGATGAAAATTATAATGTATTTTCCTCCTTTCCTCTTAAATACATTTGGAGTGGATTTGAAAAAAAATAGACTCTTAAAGAGAGAGGAAGTGATTACATTTCCAAGTGTAAATGTGTAGCGAGGTGATGAGGATCACAGAGAAACTCCGCATTACGACCTTTCACAATAATTTTTAAGGGGGTCAGGAGAAACGATGGAGTTTCCCTGTCTGTATAAATAGAGGTACAACTCAAATTCTCATTTGAAACCTTTGATCTTTAGAAGAAAGTGATACAGTTATATTTGCTCTCTAATTTTCTCTATTTGAAATTCAATTCCACATTTCTCTTTCTTGTGAATTGCAAATTGCCTTTCAATGTTATGAGACTTTTAGAATTGTCGCACCAGTTCAAGAACATGAAAAGGAATTATCGTACAGAGACCATGTATGTGCAAAATCTATGAGTACACACACATGCATGTACATGCCTCCTTCTTTGTGGTGACTGATTTATGTCCGTGTTAATTTAGAAGTGAACAATCTGCAATCTGGAATTTTGACAGATGATGTTTTTCTAGGTTTCTCATGTTTAAGAACCAAGAATAATGACTATTGATCTTTGGTCTACATCATAAAAAGAAACGCTCTTTATCCACTGGCTCATGATTAACGGTCCTCACATAATAATAGCCAGTATAACTCAAAGTGCAAATTGATATTAAAAGGGCAGGAACAAAAGACCATAAAATATAATTACAATAGAAATGAATGAAAGCACATCAACTGAGTGAGAGGCAAAGAGAAAGAAGGGAGAAGGGAAGTGTCTATTACGTGCGAGGCTTTATGATAAATGCCAACAAGGAAAGCTTTATTGAAGACCTGGAAGAGATTTAATTGCTAAAAAAAAAAAAAAAAAAAAAGGATAAATCCAAAGGGTCATGCTACTTGTATGCTACTGTAGGTTACTCAGCTACCCTTTACAAGCCAATTCAGCTTGGTTGGGGACCACAGACAGAGCAGTCAAATGACTCAGTGTGCGCGTGCGCACGCGCGCGCGCGCGCACACACACACACACGCACACACACACACTAATTATCTCAATCTGCATCTCTATCTGAAATTCTCACCATTGGCATTGCTCTTCCAGCAGTTGTTTTGATGTCATTTACTTTAAAACTGGTTAAAGATTAAGGCATCCAGTTTCTTGAGGAACACACAGGTTAACTAGGGAATACATTAGCAAAGGGGAGTTCTTTTAATTTGCTTTTAGCACTTTGAGACAACTAGCAGACAACATAGCGCCAGGGAAATGACACATGAAATAGGTTCATTTTGTTGGGAGCCAAAAAGCAGAATGGGTGAGACCAGCTGTATAATACCTAGCAGTAGGAGAGCCGGCGCACGGCAATTCTGAGCCCTGAGATCCTGACAACCAGAGAACTGGGCAGGGATGAGGAAAGGCAGCAGTAGTAAGAAAACTATTTGCTGGGCATTCTTTTGAGTACTTCAGATGTGTCAACTTATTTAGTCCCCCAAACTTATGCAGTGTGAACATTTAATCCCTGTTTTACCTATGAACACACCCACAATCACCTCAAGAAGTGGTGCTATTGGGGCCAAGGAGTGCCTCTGGTGTCCCTGGGATCGACTTCAAGAGTCAGACTCATGCTCTTGTTCACTACCTCTCTGGGAGGGAGTGGTGTAGAAAGTCACTGGGAACACCTTGACACTCCTGAGGGTTCAAATCTCAGATGTGCTGCCAATGAACTATATGGCTTTCATCACTTATTGACCTAGCTTACCTTCATTTTTTTTTTTTTTACCAGTAAATTAGGAATAACACCGGTATCTACACCTCATGGTGTAATTATGAAATTTAAATGGGATGTTACATGTAGGTGCTCTGTGGCACAGGGACCCTAGATATGCACAATAAATCCCTAATAACATCGACGAAACAAAAGGCAAAGAGGTTGTGTACTGTGCCGGTTTGGTCAGAAAAGCACAGCTTTTAGGGGTGCTATGCAACAAGGGATTTATTATAGCACTAGCCCTTGCATGCTGTGGGAGCTAATGGGGAAGTCTATGCAGGCTGTGCTCTTTGTGTCTAGTGTTGAGTCCAGCATCACTGGAGGTGATACAACTGGCAGTCAGGAAGGAGAATGGGACACAAATGAGTGAAAGAATGACGTGGACCCCATGCGGGCAAGTAGAACCCATGTTCATCCCAATGCCCCCGCCCTCACCCCACGTTGATATGGCAGTTAATCTGCAAAAGGAGCTGGTGCCCTCCGCAATTGCCCCTGGACTCAGAGAAGCTGGTAGAGAAGCTGTGGTCCAGGTCTTGCCTCAGCTCAAATACATACACAAGCAACAAAGTATGCAAGCTCCACAGCATGTGGTAGCGTACCTAACCCTCAGAGTATAAAGATATGTCTGCCGCATCACATTTGCCTTCCGAATAGTATGCAAAATTTCTCTTATGGCTAAACTTCACAACGTGGCGGAGGGAATTCTGGGAAACGGAGTTCCGGATTAGCCAAACTGACACTGTACAAAGCCAAGGGACCAGGATCGCATACCTTATTTTCTCAGTATTGGCTAATTCCTTTATATTTTAAAATAATGGCTGTAGCTCTAAAACAACATTCTGACTCTCATTTGGAGCCGCTTCATGATGGTCACCAGTAAATTTAGACCTATACATTTTCTCATCTGTACCTCTGGAGTCAAAGACTGTGCTTCTTACTAGCTTTGCTACAATAACTGCTGCTGTGGTGCCATGTTCTTCAGTGCTAGGCATTTACACTTCTAACACATCAAGTTTACTGACCACTCCTCTGTCCACTCCATGGATTCCCATTATAAGATGACTGATTCCAAACTCCCTATGTTGTCCTTCCCATCTACTCCTAACTTGTTCGTGCAGATTTAGATTTCACTAGCTTTGCGTCTCCCCATCGTTCTGCTCTACTTTTAATGTTGCTCCTCCAGATCATACCATAGTTATCAGTAGGTATGTCACCCATTAGACGATTGTCTAATGCTACTTATGGGTAGGGACTGGTTCGGTAAGTGGTGGGATGTACAAATAAATAAAGAACAAAAATTGTATATGTCTCTTTTTCCATTCACTTTCATATATTTACACAGTTATCTTACAAATTTATATTGATAGGCTTCTATAGGTCAAGTACTCTCTCCACCATATATACAAGGAACAAAACAGCCATGATCCCAGCTACTGTGGAGCTAACATTCTAGTCGGGAGTCAGATATTAAATAAAAAGACACGTGAATCTATGCACAATTGATCATTGTGATTAGGGGCTGGGAGTAAAAATAAGATAATTGCTACTGTTATTAAATTAATATATTTTAAAAATGACTGATTGGATCAAGAAACTTAATTTGTGCACATAAAAAAGCAACACGAATTACCCCAATGGAGAATAGACAAATTAATGTGGCCTTGTCAGCACAAGGCTTGAAATAATTGAAGGAACCAATTCAATTCATCATTTATCAGTTGCACAGCATCCTTCCAGGCACTGAGTGAGTGCCCTTGCCTCCCAATTGCCAGTAAGCTTCAAGAAAACACAAGCTAGGCTCTCTGGCTGTGTAGTCTGCCTGGAGAATGTTGCCCTTAGAGAGTGTTTATCTTTGGAGAGAAAATCAACTCCCACAGATCATGACCAAGTTGTAGGACTTTAGGGCAGTTCTTATGAGACTGAAGGCTCTCAGTAAGCACATAAGATATCAAACTCTTCAGACAACAATTTGATAAAAACAACAGTTGAGTTTAGGGCATTGAATTTTAATAATGGGATGTTAATCATTTATTTTGTATCCAGCACATAAAATTCCCAGATGTCAACTCCAGTGCCCAAAATGGACATGTGGAGAACAGCAGGTATGAAAGGATAAATCTTGTGATTTATAGGCCTTGCTTGCTGAAAGTCTCTAATGATTCATTTCATCACTGTGGAGCAATTTCCCCAACAAAACATGTCTTTCCCATCCCTTAATCCGAGCGACTCATTTGCTATTCACTTTGTTTGTCTTTCTGTATGGTCTTTGTCAAAGCTTTCCTCTGAAGAATTTCCTCCTTACAAACACTGCACCTTTGATCACCGCCAAAACATGTGAAAGATTATGAGAGGTAAGAACAAAGAGGAACTATTTAAGACCTTCCCAACCATCTGATCTCTTTGTTGATTACACCTGTTTGGGAATTTTTTCATGTCATATTTTTATTCCAGGCTGTCATAGGTTAGACAAGATATTAAAAATGCATGTGAACATTGTCCAAACAGAAGTTTTTATATATTATGCCATGTTTAGTAACATAAATGAATTTCAATTAATAAAATGGAAAATACAGTTGGTATTCAATACCATCTATGTTTATTCAGCTATTCAGTTATTCTTTCATCGAAACATCTATTCCATCAAGAGATATTCAGTACATTTTAGGTACCAGATATTAGGCATTTAGTGGTGGGCGAGATAGGTGTGGTTCCTGCTATCAGAGTAATATGGTTATGAAGGAACTGACACACTTAATACAATACACTATGTGCCTCTGTACTTGTGTGTGCTCGCATGCCTGCATACACATGTGCACACATGCATGTGTGTGATGGGGACACAGTAATATCACAAAAAATGTCTAATGTCATGCCTCTGAGGGTATGACATTAGAAGTATGATTTAAGTCATGAGAAGAAGTCAGCCCTGCAAAGATCCAAGGAGAAATTATTGTAGGTTAGAGGAAGAACAAGTACAAAGTTCTTGGGCAAGAGCGAGTTTGGCATGCCTAAAGACCCAAAAGAAATCCAAAATGGGGGAAGTAGAGACAAAGTTGCTAAATTTGGTACAAGATGAAGGTGGAAACTGAGCAGGAGAGAAATCAAAGAGGATTTATTTGTATCAGAGTTTCTTCATTTCCAGTACTACAAATCTCTGGATTCTGAAGATCCACAAGGCCCTTAATTGCACTAAAATTTTCTTCATTTATGCATCTGTGCATTTTCAAAGTAGTCTGAGACTCAAGGAAGTCTGAGAATTAAGACCTGGTCTATGGAATATTGATAAAGTTTAAAAACTGGTCTAATGCAGTTTTAATAAAAATATTGGGTAGCTACATCATATATTAATGATTGGGTTCTTTTAGACCCTCATGATACCTTGTGTCACTGATTTAAAAACCTTGGTAATTACACATTCCAATCCTAAATGGTTCATCCAGCTGCTGTTTGAGGTTCTGTTCTTTTCAGGTAAGAAAATGAAAGTGTTTCATTAAATCATGCCAAGGTTCATAGAGTTAAACTTTTTTGAGAATAAGGACAAAACTGGATTAGGAATTGTTTTATTCTTCTTGAACTCTACATTAAGTGAACACTGCCTGGGATGGATATGATAGATAATTTTTAGCCCTTGATAATAACTAAAAAATGTAAACCTTTTCCACCATCATTTTTCACCTGTGTTTGATAACTATTGTGTGAGAACAATGGAGGCAGATATATGATACTGTATTCAATATCCCAAAGAGATGATGAATGATAACACTTACAGTTTAAAAGAAAAATGGCCCAATTTCAAGTGTCCTTTCTGGAAGTTCTATGACTGTTTTGGGAAAACTTGCTAAAAATACTAAGGCAGTAGAGACAAGAATGAAAAGAGTAAAATATAGTCTCCATCCCTTTTTTTTATGTTAAGGATACTGTTTAACATACATCATTTTGACAAAGCTGACTTATTTATCAAATAAAACTTAGGATCATTAAATAGCTTTCCAGATGCTGTGTCCATGAATAGTGGATTCTGAGAAAGTTCATTACATGAATGAAAACATTGAAAAATATCACTTTAAATGTGATAAATGTCTTTGTCTGCCTTGCCTCATAACTTTGACTGAAATGACCTGACACATGAATAAATATTTATATCAGCTTTTATACTAAAAAAGAAAAGCCTGCTGGAAAATGTTGTGTTGCAATTACTCATGGGTATTTGCCTGATGATTATTTGTCTCTAGTACAGAGCATATTCTAAAATAAACAGAATCTGGCATAGAACTGTTATAGAATATATTTATACATTAGCCAATTCACAACCAGTTGAAAGGGATGAGTTCAGACAAGCCTCTGTTTGTCTGCATTGCTCTGAATAGTTGGTTTGATATTCCCACTCAATGACTAGTTTTAGTTTTGCAAAGTTGCAATTATTGTGGTTGCAAGGAGACAGTGAAAGGTATCTTTCTCTATGGTGGCTGTCGGAAAATTATCCTAAATACTTTCTCTAGTGTGTAGTAGAGGGGAGCAGAATTTGTCATTCCTAAATACGTCTATTTGGCATAAAGATTATTTTAGGCTGATTATTTTTAAGAAACTAAAGATTCAGGAAAAGCTCTTTACCTCCCTCTCAATTGCCTAAATTTGCATTGGAAAGAGGGTCTCTACCAAGAAGAGAGCTCTTACCAGAAATACCTGTTTACCTAAGAAACTTACCTTCGTAACAGAGCAACCTATGTTTTCCAATAATCTCTTCCCAACTTCCTATGAAAGGCCTCTCTTCCCTTTGTATCCAGAAACTTTTCCCCTTTCCTTACCTCAGGAAGTTATAGAAGCCTCAACTATCTGGTTGCCCTTTGGGTCTCATAATTATATAGGGCTCCCACACACACAAATTTATTTTTTCTCCTGTTAATCTGTCATATCAATTTAATTATTAGACCAGCCAAAGAACCTAGAAGAGAAGAAGGAACCCTCCCCCCCTCCTTTTTGGTAGAATCAGACACAAGTCTGGAGTATTTAGGGCTACCTAGAAAGAAGAAAAAAGATGGTAAAAATTGTCATGTTAAGTGGGGACATAGCTCAAAAGACCCTAAATATCAGAGGATGGTGTACAGCTTTACCTGTGTACAATGAAGAGGCCACAAGAATTCTTACCTGGAGGAATAACTTAGTGAAATTGACTTTCCTGAATGATTTGTCTGACCAGAGTCTGCAAGATAGGCTTATAAAAGAAAGTGCATTTCCTTTTGCAGTGTAAATATGACCTCCAGAAACTACTTCCAGCAAGAGATGGAAATTCTTTCCTCTCCACTTGACTCTGGGTTGGCTATGTGACTTGCTTTGACCAACAGGACAGTGTAGAAGTGCTGCCACATGAGAGGCCTGGAAGTTGCTCTATGCTCTTACAGAGCCCAGCTGCCATACAGCAAGGAAGCAAGTGCTATCCTCCAGCACAGGAAGAGGCTCTGGAGAAAGGTGCCATCTGATGAGCAGATGAAGGCATGGAGAGGAAATGAAGTGTCCCAGACAACAGGAAATACTAAGGCCCAAGACATGTGAGAGAATCTTCCATAGCACCCCCACCATCACCCCCAGTCCCAGCCCACCGGCGAAATGAATGCAGCCACACAAGAGGTCTACAAGACCAGCATATGCATCACTCAGTCTACCAAGAGAATCTCAAGAATTGGCAAATCGTTGCTGTTTCAAGCCACTAAGTTTAGAGGGTGGTTATTGCATAACAAGAGAAAAACAGAATAACATCTCACTAAGTATCTTTCTCATAATCAAACTCAGGAAAGATTCATTGAGTCAGAAGCATGGAAACCAGTTACAATGGTATTTCAGAAAAGTTAGCATCGGGTAATGAGAAGGTGGCCTAGGTGAAAAGACTGGGGTTTAATTAATGCTCGCATTCCCTCCTCTCATCAGGAAAGGACCGAACCATAAAACATGCAGATTAAAATGTTGAGTTTAGAAGTGACATAAAACTGGGCTCCTCCCCTGGTTCCAACATTTAAACATTTCTTTCCCCAAGACTAGGTCTTCTCACCTAAAACACAGAGCTAATAAGAGCCTGCAAAGAAGGAACTCATTATGAAAATCAGCTGGGGGAGGATATGAAGTTACTCAGCACAGTGATTTGCAGACACTGAGTTCAGGGTCGAGAGCTAAGGTACTATTTGGAAACAGGACCAGACATTCCTTCATTTCCATTACTTCCTCCTTACTGTCCTGAGTTCTGTCTTCTGTATCTCCAGGAGGGATGTCAAAGAATAAATACACGGAGAATAGAAAATAATAATTCTTGATTGTTCGGTTTCAAAAGCTTAGAGAATTTGTGTTTCAAAAAGCTCTGCCTTGAGGCCAGTCTCTGGAAGTTGAGAGAAAGGGTCAGCAGCCTTTTATTTGCTTCCTCCAATCCCAGGATCCAGATTCTGATGTAAAACACCTAAGATGGAATCTGTCCTCTGTCTTTAGCAGGATCCCCCTCCCTAGGCCATCATCAGGCAATCCACATTTCAAAATAGGGGTGACTATGAAAAACCTTGGGTGATTCTAAGATGTCTTAGCTTAGGAGACTGTGTCCCCTTTACTATTTTAAGAGAAAACAGTAATACTTCAAGGGTCCTCTGTGTCCAGAAGCTGAGCTTCCATAAGGAAAAGTTGAAGAATATTTTCAATGGGTAAAAAAAGACTTCTATATATCCTGTCTAGCATATCTTCCTGGGCTATCTGTCCCTTATATTATCTTTGAGCTATGTTACCGCTGTGTAAGTTACGGAATACTGACAGTAATGCAAATAATTCCTTTTCATAGAAATGCAAACTGTATCCAGTTGAAGAAGTTGGCTATTGCCCCATGAATATTGACCAATTTGGTATATACCGGTAAATTAATTTCAGCCTTCCTGATAACCCATAAGTGTGTCTGTTCTTTTGGATTTTCCATGAAACTGGTTATGTGTTTCTTTCAGATTTCAATGAGAGTCATAGTGACACCTCTGTATTACTTTGCCAGGTCTGCCATAATAAAGCATCACAGACTGTATGTACACCAGAGAAATGTGTTTTCTCATGATCTGGAAGTTTGAAGTCCAAGATCAAGGTGTTGGCAGGTTGCTTTCTTCCAAAGCCTTTCCTTTGCCTTGGCAGATGGCCTCCTCCTCTTATTCTTCACATGGCCTTCCCCTTGTGCTTGTCTGTGTCCTAATCTCTTATAATGACACCAGCTGTACTGGTACTGGGTTAGGGCCCAGTCATGTAATATCATTTTATCTTAATTATCTCTTCAAAAGCCACATCTCCAAAACAGTCACATTCTGAGGCACAGGCAGTAGGACTTCAACGTATGAATTGGTGGTAAGGGGGTACACACTTCTGTCCCTAACAATGTATTTTTAAAAATTAAAGTATTCTTTAATACTTCTCGGGTGATAATATCCCCAAACAGACCCATAAAGGCATATTTAAAATATCGAAAGTGGGCCAACATTATGACTAAAGATTATGGTCTCTCTTTTAACCACATGTACGAGTATTCATATTCTATCATTCCTGAGGACTTTGCAATAAATGTTTTCTCTTTATTATAGGCATATTCTACAGCTCTATCTTCACATTCCATCAGATAAATAAGGAAACATCAAAGGTATGGCTCTCTTCACTAGTCCTCACCCCTGAGTTCCTATGTGTGTATGCATTTTCAAGAATGTGCAGAATGAAGCATATTGTGCTGAACAAAATTTTCAAGATAAGGGAAGCTGAGGATTTCAAAGAGTGCAATGAAAGTAATAAAAGTCTAGATTTTCAGAAACCCAACATGTAACTCTACCTGGAGAAAAAGTCACATTGAGTTTCACCATATAGTTTTCCCAGCATTGCCCTATGGATAAAAAGAAGTCACAAGCAACCCTAAAGGATAAGAAAAGTGAAAACCCAAAGCACCAACAAATTCTTCTAAGTTTTCATTGGTAAATTCTTTTGGCATATTCCAATGAGTCTGATTTTAGAGTATGAGAAATTTCTGGCAGTGTGACAAACAGATTTGGGAAATCTGGTGTGAAATGACAGCTCTGATCCACATGGCTGAGTGAACACAGATGGCTTTCATTCATCGTTTTGCTTTTCTTACTTACTGCCTGACACCTTACCTGCTCCTAAGAATGCGAGATCTTAGGAGACAGAGACCTGGTTTCTTGCTCTTGGCTATATCCCTGGAACAAGGAAAAAAGGCGGGAGCATGGTAGGTGTTCAATACATATTGTTGAGGGGAGGAGCCAAGATAGTGGAACAGCATGGAAGTTTTTTATGTGTCTTGTGCCCATAAAATACAGCCAGACCAACACTAAAACATCCTGCCTACCTAGAAAACTGATCTGAGGATTAACACAACAATCTGCACAACATGAACCACAGAATCAAGCAGGTACGTGGTGTTGAGAGGTGAACTGGGGGAGAGAGAAGCCCCAGAGGGCAGGGAGCCACTTTTGCTTATAGAAAGAGGATAGAGATGAGTTCGGCGGGGGGGGGGGGGGGGGGAGGGAGGAAGAATACAGGAAAAGAACTCCCCCCCAAAAGCAGCTGGATAGAAAGTGGAAAAGTGGAAACTGCCACAGGGACTGAACTACAAAGGGAGAAAGGAGAAAGGAGAGGGTTTAAATTCCATTAAGACTATAAACAGGGGAAGCACAGAGTCTAGAACTCCACAGCTTGATACCTAGTGGTGCTCTGGTGGGAAGGGCTAATCCCCAGGAACAGAGTGGAGTCCGGGGTTCTTCAGGCCACATGGGGAGAGGCGGTTCCCCTGCTGGGAGGACACCAGGTAGAGGCTGTGTGGGTCCCCCAAAGGCAGAGCCCCAGTGGACCTGAGAGAAGAACCACATTTGCTAGTGCTGGAACAAATCGTTAAGGGTGAAGCCTGGTGCCAGATGCGTGTTGAGATTTTCCATAGTCCCTGAAACGCTGCTTCTATGCTATCTCACAAACTTTTTCTGGGGCGGGCTGGCACCGGGCCACAGTCTCTGGGCCTCGGCAGCAGCACAATCCCACAAATGTACCTGAATGGAGCAAGCACCCAGCCATTTTTCAGTGAGACCCTCCTGCAGAGGGGCAGAAGGGGTCAAAGGGTTGGGAAAAACAGCCACATCTGTGACAAAACTCAGGAGGGAGGTGCTGCCTGGGGCTTGGTCACAGACTGTGTAAAGCAGGGAGTGGACGGAAGCTGAAAACAAAGGACAGGTGTGCAATTGCTAATCAGGGAGAAGAGTTGCAATACTA
This sequence comes from Herpailurus yagouaroundi, assembly GCF_014898765.1. Taxonomy (NCBI): domain Eukaryota; kingdom Metazoa; phylum Chordata; class Mammalia; order Carnivora; family Felidae; genus Herpailurus; species Herpailurus yagouaroundi. Next base: position 15,248,976 of record NW_024412414.1, on the reverse strand, counting down.
GAGACTGGGTAGCTGGGTGACGCCATTTTCACCGCTCCTACACATGCGCATACGCACCTATGAGTGACGCGATAATCCACCCCAATAAGCTAAGCAGTGCCGTCTAGTGGAGAATGGAGCCATTACACTAGGCCCCGCCCAACTGGGCCAACCTTGCTCTTCAGGAACACGAGTCTCTCTGCCTGCTTAGTTTATGAACTATAAAGTGTTTCATAGTTTGACTTTTAGGGGAAAACAAAGTAATTTCAGCCATATTTCATTCCATTTGCCAGTCTGTCTATTCAATTTTCGTTCTTTTCTTTTTTTTCCTCTTTTTTGTTTCTTTTCTTTTTCTTGAATACAGAAAGAGAAAAAAATCATTTTTATTTTCAATTTTTATTAAAAATATTTTTCTTTAATTTTTTTCTACTATATTTTTTACATTTGTGTAAATTTTTTCAAATTCTATTTTACTTATATAATTTCATTTTAGTCTACTTCAGTGTATTAATCTTTTTCAGATTTTTGAATGATTTTCTTTTATTTTTCTTTCCCCTTTTTTCTCTAATCTTTTGAAACTCTTTCAACACCCAGACTAAAACACACCGACAATCTAGCATCATTTATTTGATTTTTTCTGTGTGTTTTTAATTTTTTAATTTCAATATTTTTTTTAATTTTAATATTTTTTTAATTTTAAGTTTTTACCTCATTAATTCCTTTTCTCCCTTCAAAATTATGAAATGAAGGAATTCATCCCAAAAGGAAGAGTAGGAAGAAACGACAGCCAGGGACTTAACCAACACAGATACAAGCAAGATGTCTGAACCAGAATTTAGAACCATGATAATAAGAATACTAGCTGGAGTTGAAAATAGATTACAATCCTTTTCTGTGGATATAAAAGAAGTAAAAGCTAGTCAGTATGAAATAAAAAATGTTATGACTGAGCTACAATCTCAAATGGATGCCGCCGCGGCAAGGATGGATGAGGCAGAACAGAGAATCAGCGATATAGAGGACAAATTTATGGAGAATAATGAAGCACAAAAAAAGAGGGAGATTAAGGCAAAAGAGCATGATTTGAGAATTAGAGAAATCAGTGACTCATTAAAAAGGAACAATATCAGAATCATAGGGGTCGCAGAAGAGGAAGAGACAGAAACAGGGGTAGAAGGGTTATGTGAGCAGGTCACAGCGGAAAACTTTCCTAACCTAAGGAAAGACAAAAACATCAAAATCTAGGAAGCACAGAGGGTTCCCATTAGATTCAACAAAAACCGACCATCAACAAGGCATGTCATAGTCAAATTCACAAAATACTCAGGCAAGGAGACAATCATGAAAGCAGCAAGGGAAAAAAAAGTCCTTAACCTACAAGGGAAGACAGAACAGGTTTGCAGCAGACCTATCCACAGAAACTTGGCAGGCCAGAAAGGAGTGGCAGGATATATTCAGTGTGCTGAATCAGAAATATATGCAGCCAAGAATTCTTTATCCAGCAAGGCTGTCATTCAAAATAGAAGGAGAGATAAAAAGTTTCCCAGACAAACAAAAATTAAAGGAGTTTGTGACCACTAAACCAGCCCTACAAGAAATTTTAAGGGGGACTTCTGAGGGGAGAAAAGATAGAAAATAAATACATGTAAATGAATGAATGAATGAATACCAAGCAACAAAGACTAGAAAGGACCAGAGAACACTACCACAAACTCCAACTCTACAAGCAACATAATGGCAATAAATTCATATCTTTCAGTAGTCACTCTAAATGTCAATGGACTCAATGCTCCAATTAAAAGACCTAAGGTAACAGAATGGATAAAAAAACCAGATCCATCTATATGCTGTTTTCAAGAGACCCACTTTAGACCTAAAGACACCTTCAGATTGAAAATAAGGGGATGGAGAACCATCTATCATGCTAATGGTCAACAAAAGAAAGCTGGAGTAGCCATACTTATATCATACAATCTAGACTTTAAAATAAAGACTGTATCAAGAGATGCAGAAGGGCATTATATCATAATTAAGGGGTCTATCCACCAAGAAGACATAACAATTGTAAACATTTATGCACCAAATATGATAGCACCCAAATATATAAATCAATTAATCACAAACATAAAGTCATTGATAGTAATACCATAACAGTAGGGGACTTCAATACCCCACTCACAGCAATAGACAGATCATCTAATTTAAAAATCAACAAGGAAACAATGGCTTTGAATGACACACTGGACCAGATGGACTTAACAGATATATTCAGAACATTTCATTTTAAAGCAGAGGAATATATATTCTTCTCCACTGCACAGGGAACGTTCTCCAGAACAGATCACATACTGGGACACAAATCAGCCCTCAACAAGTACAAAAAGTATGAGATCATACCGTGCATATTTTCAGACCACAACACTATTAAACTCGAAATCAACCACAAGAAAAAAATGTGGACAGGTAACAAATACTTGGAGACTAAAGAACATCCTACTAAAGAATGAATGGGCTAACCAGAAAGTTAAAGAGGAAATTTAAAAGTTCATGGAAGCCAATGAAAATGATAACACCACAACCCAAAACCTCTGGGGTGCAGGAAAGGCAGTCATAAGAGGAAAGTATATAGCAATCCAGGCCTTCCTAAAGAAGGAAGAAAGATCTCAGATACACAACCTAACCTTACACCTTAAAGAGCTGGGAAAAAGAACAGCAAATAAAACCCCAAACCAGAAGAAGACAGGAAGATTAGAGCAGAAATTAATGCTATCAAAACCAAACAACAAAAAAAACCAAAATATGGTAGAACAGATCAATGAAACCAGAAGCTGGTTCTTTGTGTTTTTTTTTTTAATTTTTTTTTAATGTTTATTTATTTTTGAGACAGAGAAAGACAGAGCATGAATGGGGGAGGGTCAGAGAGAGAGGGAGACACAGAATCTGAAGCAGGCTACAGGCTCTGAGCTGTCAGCACAGAGCCTGATGCGGGGCTCGAACTCACGGACTGTGAGATCATGACCAGAGCCGAAATCGGACGCTTAACCGACTGAGCCACCCAGGCACCTCCGGAAACTGGTTCTTTGAAAGAATTAACAAAATTGATAAACTACTAGCCAGTTTGATCAAAAAGAAAAACGAAAGGATCCAAATAAATAAAATCAAGAATGAAATAGGAGAGATCACAACCAACACAGGAGAAATACAAACAATAATAGGAGAACATTATCAGCAACTATACACCAGTAAAATGGGCAATCTGGAAGAAATGGACAAATTCCTGGAAACATGTATACTACCAAAACTGAAACAGGAAGAAATAGAAAATTTGAACAGACCCATAACCAGTCAAAGAAATCGAGTTAGTAAACCAAGAAAACAAGAGTCCAGGGCCAGATGGCTTTCCAGGGGAATTCCACCAAACATTTAAAGAAGAGTTAACACCTATTCTTTTGAAGCTGTTCCAAAAAATAGAAATGGAAGAAAAACTTCCAAACTCTATGAAGCTAGCATTACCTTGATTGCAAAACCAGACAGAGACCCCACTAAAAAGGAGAACTAAAGACCAATTTCCCTGATGAACATGGATGTGAAAATCCTCAACAAGATATTAGCCAACCGGATCCAACAATACATTAAAAAAATTATTCACCACGACCAAGTGTGATTTATACCTGGGATGTAGGTCTGGTTCAATATCCACAAAACAATCAATGTGATTCATCACACCAATAAAAGAAAGGACAAGAACCATATGATCCTCTCAATAGATGCAGAGAAAGCATTTGACAAAATACAGCTTCCTTTCTTGATAAAAATCCTCAAGAAAGTAGGGATAGAAAGAGGATACCTCAAGGACATAAAGGCCATATATGAAAGACCCAACACTAATCCCATCCTCAATGGGGAAAAACTGAGAGCTTTCTCCCTAAGGTCAGGAACAAGACAGGGATGTCCACTCTCGCCATTGTTATTCAAAATAGTATTAGAAGTCTTAGCTCTGCGGGGGCGCCTGGGTGGCGCAGTCAGTTAAGCGTCCGACTTCAGCCAGGTCACGATCTCGTGGTCCGTGAGTTCGAGCCCCGCGTCAGGCTCTGGGCTGATGGCTCAGAGCCTGGAGCCTGTTTCCGATTCTGAGTCTCCCTCTCTCTCTCACCCTCTCCCGTTCATGCTCTGTCTCTCTCTGTCCCCAAAATAAATAAACGTTGAAAAAAAAAAAACTTTAAAAAAACAAAAAAGAAGTCTTAGCTCTGCAATCAGACAACACAAATAAGTAAAAAGGCACCCAAATCGGCCAGGAGGAAGTCAAACTTTCACTCTTTGCAGATGACATGATAGTCTATATGGAAAACCCAAAAGATTCCACCAAAAACAGCTAGAAATGATTCATGAATTCCACAAAGCTGCAGGATATAAAATCAATGCACAGCAATCGGTTGCACTCCTACACACCAACAATAAAGCGACAGAAAGAGAAATCAAGGAATCGATCCCATTTACAGTTGCACAAAAAAACCCATAAAGTACCTAGGAATAAATCTAACCAAAGAGGTGAAAAATCGATACACTGAAAACTATAGAAAGCTTATGAAAGAAATTGAAGAACACACACACACACACACACACACACACACACACACACAAAATGGAAAAAGATTCCATGCTCCTGGATAGGACGAACAAATATTGTTAAAATGTCGATACTGCCCAAAGCAATCTACATATTCAAAGCAGTCCCTATCAAAATAACACCAGCATTCTTCACAGAGCTAGAACAAAGAATCCTAAAATTTGTACGGAACCAGAAAGACCCCAAATAGCCAAAGCAATCTTGAAGAGAAAAGCAAAGCAGGAGGCATCACAACCCCGACTTCAAGCTATACTACAAAGCTGTAATTGTCAGGACAGGATGGTACTGGCACAAGAATAGACACCCAGATCAATGGAACAGAATAAAGAATGCAGAAATGGACCCACAAACCTATGGCCAGCTAATGTTTCACAAAGCAGGAAAGAATATCCAATGGAATAAAGACAGCCTCTTCAGCAAGTGGTGCTGGGAAAACTGGACAGTGACATGCAGAAGAATGAACCTGGACCACTTTCTTACACCATACACAAAAAAAACTCAAAATGGATGAAAGACCTAAATGTAAGACAGGAAGCCATCAAAATCTTTGAGGAGAAAACAGGCAAAAATCTCTTTGATCTTGGCCACAGCAACTTCTTACTCAACACGTCTCTGGAGGTAAGGGAAACAAAAGCAAAAATGAACTATTGGGACCTCATCAAAATAAAAAGCTTCTGCACAGGGAAGGAAACAATCAGCAAAACTAGAAGGCAACTAACAGATGGGACATATTTGCAACATATTTGCAAATGACATATCAGATAAAGGGTTAGTATCAAACTCTATAAAGAACTTATAAACTCAACACCCAAAAAACAAATAATCCAGTGAAGAAATGGGCAAAAGGCATGAATAGACACTTCTACAAAGAAGACATCCAGATGGCCAACTGACACATGAAAAAATGCTGAACACCACTCGTCATCAGGGAAATACAAATTAAAACCACAATGAGATACCCCTTACACCTGTCAGAATGGCTAACATTAACAACTCAGGCAACAACAGATGTTCATGTGGATGTGGAGAAAGAGGATTTCTTTTGTATTGCTGGTGGGAATACAAGCTGGTGCAGCCACTCTGGAAAACAGTATGGAGGCTCCTCAAAAAATTAGAAAGAGGGGGCGCCTGGGTGGCGCAGTCGGTTAAGCGTCCGACTTCAGCCAGGTCACGATCTCGCGGTCCGTGAGTTCGAGCCCCGCGTCAGGCTCTGGGCGGATGGCTCGGAGCCTGGAGCCGGTTTCCGATTCTGTGTCTCCCTCTCTCTCTGCCCCTCCCCCGTTCATGCTCTGTCTCTCTCTGTCCCAAAAATAAATAAACGTTGAAAAAAAAATTAAAAAAAAAAATTAGAAAGAGGACTACCCTATGATCCAGCAAATGCACTACTAGGTATTTATCCAAGGGATATAGGTATGCTGTTTCAAAGAGGCACATATGCCCCAATGTTCACAGCAGCACTATCAACAATAGTCAAAGTATGGAAAGAGCCCAAGTGTCTATCAATGAATGGATAAAGAAGATGTGTGTGTGTGTGTGTATATACACACACACACACACACACACACACAATGGAGTATTACTCGGCAATCATAAAGAATGAAATCTTTCGATTTGCAACTACATAGATGGAACTAGAAGGGATTATGCTAAGTGAAATTAATCAGTCAAAGACAAATATCATATGACTTCACTCATATGAGGACTTTAAGACACAGAACAGATGAGCATAAGGGAAGGGAAGCAAAAATAACATAAAAACAGGGAGAGGGACAAAACGGAAGAGACTCAAATATGGAGAACAAACTGAGGGTTACTGGAGGGATTGTGGGAGGGGGGATGGGCTAAATGGGTAAGGGGCACTAAGGAATCTACTGCTGAAATCATTGTTGCACTCTATGCTAACTAATTTGGGTGTAAATTTTAAAAATAAAATTAAAAAAATTGTTTAATGAAATGAATGAAAATCACTGAAATTCTTTGGATCTCACTTTCCTTGTAATTTAAACCTGGAGTGGGTAATTGAATTCACTGCACATCATTCTTGTAAGGAATAAATATGCATTAAGTTCCTAGATATACCAGGCCCTTAGCAGAAATTTTGTGCCAGAATACTCCCCAGCTCCTCTACAACCTGACTTCAGACTGACCACTAGTCTGTGAAACATGCGCATAGGTGTGGTTCCCAGGTTAAGCTCTAGCTCAGGCCCCACTACAGCTCCATGTAATGTACAATTAGTCCATACTCCCCTTCCCATTGAGGATCCAGACAAAATCACCTAAAAGTGCCCCTTATTCAAAGATACTTTCCCCTAGTACTTTTCATGGTATTTACCTTTAATTACCACTCAATAAATGTGTCTTGAATGACTTTTACTCACAACACCTATACACCCTCTTCCTTCGTCCTCAACATTTCAGAAGCTTTTCTTTTTGTGGATTTATGCCATGGCCAAAGATATTAATTCCTTTTTTAACATGGCTAAGGTATAATTCTAAATTTTGGGGGAAAAAAACTTAATGGCCAAATGGAACATTTAGATGTGCTCAATTCACCAAAAAACCTAACGGCTCTAAGAAAATTCTCCTAAGTCAGACCGCAGGGTGACCTCTAGAAAGTGACAGCATTTACCCTGATAGCTGCTGGCAGACCCACGTTAGCATCAGCATCTGGAGGGATGGCCAAAGACTTCCTTCTCACTTACCTGGAGTGTTCAGAGAGCTTTCAACTTGACAATTTTAGCTGCAGGAGAATTCTCAGGAGAGGCACAACAATGACCAGAAACTGGAAAATCTCCCAGAGCAGTAAATAACCCTTTGGGGGTACAAACCTCTTTCTTTTTCATATTAGTGTCTTCATGTAGAAGAACTCAAGAGTCCAGCAGCATTGGCGCCAAGTAGCAATCAAGACTCTGGATTTGGGTCATTTTTGTGATTCTTATTCCTGCTTCTTTCCCTCCTTCTCTGACATACATGCCGAATAGGGAACTGGGATATATGCAGAATAGCACTCAAGCTGGAAATCTAGAGAAAAAAAAAAAAGACAGGGGCGCCTGGGTGGCGCAGTCGGTTAAGCGTCCGACTTCAGCCAGGTCACGATCTCGCGGTCCAGGAGTTCGAGCCCCGTGTCAGGCTCTGGGCTGATGGCTCAGAGCCTGGAGCCTGTTTCCGATTCTGTGTCTCCCTCTCTCTCTGCCCCTTCCCCGTTCATGCTCTGTCTCTCTCTGTCCCAAAAATAAATAAAAAACGTTGAAAAGAAAAAAAAAAAAAAGACAGAGACAGAGACAGAGAACATCTGAAAATCTCCACCCACTCCTCCAACCCGAAACACCTTCACAAAATTCAAGGTCCTTTTTGTTTTAATTAACTATTTCTTCTGCTTCAGAATCACCCTCAGGAGGAATTTAAAAACCTCAAACTTCAGAATGTGCAGATTCCCCTCAAACCCCTTATGTCATTTTTCATTTGGTACCAAACATGATCATACTCTAAAATGTTCAGCAGGAATTTTTTACAGTAAAAAAAAAAAAAAAAACCTGAAAAGGGCAGCTACAGCACACACATACCCAGCTTTTGTCTCTTTAAAAGCATTAGAAATCAAACCAATTGACAACAGGGACTACTAGTACCTTAACTACTCCCTGGGAACAGGTTGAGGGTCTTTGGAAATTGCATTAACTCTTTCAGGTGAGGCTTGGACACTGATTTTCATGCTGCTGTATTAGCTTGATCGGATCTCCGGACTTGTGGGTAGCGCTGAGATCTCAAAAGGTCACAAGGATATTTAAGATTTCTGTTTGTGTTTGTCTCAGTGACATTCGAGATGCAGCCCATTATTTTTCTTCTAAAATTATTTTTTTACGGTAAGAGAAACTCTCTTTCTTCAAGGAGCTGAAAGGAAAGGTTTTTGCCTTGTGATTGGAGGTCAGTTTTAGATAATGAAGTGAGAACACAGGAAGAATATTTTGAAGTTATATGAGGTATATAGCCAGGTCCTATCTTATGACAAGGTCAAGTTGTCAAGTCAGCAGAAGTCAAGTCAAAACTACTCTTAGAGAATACTTGGGAAGATGCCACACTGGAGTGTGGCATACACACATATATGTGTGTATATATATATATGTGTGTGTATATACATACATATATATATGTATATATATGTGTGTGTGTGTGTGTGTGTAGAGAGAGAGAGAGAGAGACAGAAATGACTGCCATGAATGAAGTAATTTACTCAGTTTCCTAGAAATTATAAGCATAGCAAACCATGCAGGACCACATAGGATGGAACCAGGGTCATTCACAAGGTAAAGTGACAAGGGGAAAATGTGGTCAAGAGGGTTTATGGTGGTTTATTTTAGAAGGAATGGGTGAGGCAGGGTAAGCAGGTTTAGTATTGGTTAGTTTGAATAATCTCAGTGGGCTCTGGGGCTTAAGGGTTGTCCCTAGTTGCCTATACCTGGTCCTGGGGGTGATTAAGCAGGTAGACAAAATGGGCCAGAGTGAGAGCCCAATAAAGAAGGTGGTTGGGAGTATGGACTCTGGATTTGTTGATTTTTATATCAAAGGTGTGCTCCTTTGCTATCTCTAGACATTACCTAACCCTGGGAGGTTCTGTGCCTCCAGGGTCAGCAAGTCCCCAAGATGTCATAGCATGAAAAATGCAAAATAAAAGAACATTATATGTACACACACACACATGCATGTGTGCATACACATATGTACTCTTGTGCTGTTTTGATACCCATCAAACAACTTTCAAATTTTCCTTTCAGTGCATTTGTTATTTTGGTCTTCCCATAATGTAACACCTCTAATACAAGCTGTATTTGAAGGTTCATCAAAGATCTCTGACCTTCCCTGACAAGGGGTGAGCTTTTGACCCAAGCTATAGCCAACTTTCTCAGTCAGAAAGTTGAACTTTGGATGGAGTGAGTAAAGACAAGAAAACCAGTGGTACACATTCAAGAAAACTGTACCCCAACACACCAACACGTTAGCAGGCAAGTAATTTCCAGAGCTACTTTAGTTTTTGTCCTCTCTGAAACCCCGTTCTTCATTATTTCCTTAAACTGAGCTTCCCTATATGTTTTCATTAAATTCACTTTTAATATAAGCTGGTCAGAGTGGATTGCTGTTGCTTACAGACAAAGAAACCGCAATGAAGCTGTCCACCTGTAAGTAGAGAAAGTGCTGGTGGTTTGGACTCTTTAGTACTTCTTTTCAATTTATAGTGATTCAACAAAGTTTTCCTCCAACAATGATTGTGCTTTCTATATCATAGGAAGCATGAAATAATCATGCAGGGGGTTCAGTTTTCTGTGACAGTTATATTTTCTACTATGTGCTAATGAATCGGCATCCTGTTTTCCACCTCAGCCTTCTGCATCACAGTTAGCATGATGTCTGACGTTTCTCACGATAGGTGGTCACTGACAAGGGCTAGACCCTGAAACCTCAAAATGGAAGGCCAGTGCCAGTCACCTACTTTTAGACATCATTGCTCACTGAACACCAATGCCAGCTACAAGCTCTTATCATCCTCTACTGATTTTTAGAGGTCTCAATGACACTTCAGGGACTGAGGTGGAAAGGTTAACACAAAATTACTTTCTGGAGTTTGTGGTCATAGCAACGGGAAGGGAGCTGCATCAGTGGCTTCTCTGGCAGCTGCCAGGACAATCTGCTTACTGTCTCTTGACAGAGCAGTTTAAGCCTCCTTAACTAGCCTCATCTTGCCTGCCAGCCTATGTGGATTTTTTCTCATTGGTGACTAGGTATCTTCACTCTCTATTCACACAAGGGCCACATTGTCTGGTCAGTCAATGGCTGGATTGGGTCTTGGGGCAGAGGGGTTTTGACAGCTTGAATACACCCCAAAATAACATCAAAGCAACTAAGGGCATTGAATGATACACTCAGTTGTGTTGTCCTCTGCTCTTTTATTACTCCTTGGAAAAGGGAGTATCTTTTCACGCAAAAGGTCATTCAAGATAGGGGGATCATGCCTCTTGGAAACGTAACAGAAGATTGTAAATTCAAGCTTAAGGATGGTCTTTCCCAAAACACAGTATTGTTGAAAAATGAGTGCAAATATAGTGGAAATGGGTATCATCAGAAGGCCTCTGGTCGCGGGAAAGGGGAGCATAATATGGTATATTGTGCCCTTAATCCCCAAAATAGTACATACCATTCCTCCCCCCAAAAAACTATTATCAAACAACATATCAAAGAAATGAGAACATGAATCCTGAAATCCCATATTTCAGGAAAGGTAAGCAAGGGCTCTCAGGCTATGGCAATATACCAGTAGCATTAGTTGATGCTGACTGTGTGGCACTGGCTTGTTGCCTGGAAAACAGAGTTTGGGGTATTTTTTATGGCAATCAAGACAGTTTCATTAAAAGATAATTAGTAAGAGACAACACTGGGAAAGACTTTCATCTGATTCATCAAGCTCATAAACAAGATAGTCCCAGCATGCCACAGTTCCATGAAATGAAAAGACATTTGTTATCCTGAATTACGATCAGTGCCTGTTCAACATAAGCCTCTGTGGCCTGGAGAGTCCAGAATGCTTGGTTGTTCTTTGCCAATGTCCATTTGGTTTAACATTTTGTTCTCTTTCCTTCACGTAGGAAAGGCAAGGACGTCCCCTGGCTAAACTTGAGCAGCCAAAACTTTTAATCTACTAGTTACAAAGGGCTCAATATATTTCAGGGACTGCTGAGCACTTTGCATGCTTTACTTCATTTAACCTTCCACCACTCCCAATAGCATCCCATTTTCCAGGTGAGGAAACTGTGACCTTGCAATCTCCCTGCTGAAAACACCAATGGCCACCCCGTATGTTTAAAACAAAAACTTCAACTTATGGTAGCTGGCAAGGTCCTGCATAATCTGGCCCCTGCCTACCCTTTTGACATTATTTCAGGATAGGCTTTTGCTCATGCATTCCTTTTATTCTATTTCTTGAACTGAGTATATATCCCTGCTCCGTAGCCTTTTCTCTGGCTGTTTCTTTTGCCTGCAATGCTCTTTGGCCAGATCTTCATAACTGGCAGCTTCCTATTATTCACATCTCAGGACTAATGTCACTCATATGGAGAGTCCTTTCCTGACCACCTTTCTAAATGACTTCTCCCCATCTATTCTTTTCTTTTATCTTTTTCTCAATAGCATGTATCACCATATGAAATAATCTGTTCAATAATTTATTTTTATATCACATTTGCCCAATTTTAACATATTCTCCAAGTCAGATACCTCAGTGTTGTTTATCACCCTCTACTCACTCACTTGGGGGTATTTAGTTTAGGCGTATGATAAATATTACTGATTAAATACAGGTGTGAATGAATGCGTAAACTTCAGGGTTTATAGGTGACTTACCAAAGGTCATATAACTCTTAAGTGACACAGGACTTCCTAATTCCAGAACTCAAATCCAGGTCCTCCTAATTCCAGAACTCAAATTCTTAATCACTGTCCTTCCTTGTTTCTCTGTGGAGCTTTAAACTGACAACTTTCATTCATCATTTGAATATGTGCTCAGAGAAATTGGGCTGCAATGAATTAGGGGATGGTGATCATAACTAAATATGTGAAAAAATGCAAGGCTGATTGATATTCAACTGGTACACCATAGCATTACCATATTGGTGTTAAAAGTATTAAAATGCTTTCCATAGTGATTGGCGTGTGGCCATTGCTACAATATCCCCAAGTGACCCTCTCAGTCTCTCCCTTGAGACCTCCTCAAGATTTGGAACACCCTCCTGCAGGATCTGTACTTGATATAGTACCTAAAAGATTTATACCTGACATGGCAGCAGGCTTCCAGGACCACTTTCATCCATTCTGATTAATCATACCCACTGATCACCACTGTTGGAAAAATACTGAAGACAGTCATTGTAAAAGCCAAGTTCTTAACTTGGTCTACCTTTTGTCGAGATAATAAGCCTAAACCACATTAGCTCAGCTGCAGAAGAATAAGCAAGAACGTTCTTTTCCCTTTTATCTCATCAAATTCACATTATAAATTTAATAATTTTAAATAAATTACATTGAAATTTAATAAAAAAAAAAAGAAAAGGGTAGGCAATAGTGAAGGGTATCATGAACTAGTAATTGAACTGGCAAACCTAAAGTGTCCTGAATAAGATTTAGGGTCCTATAAGGGACCATGATAATCATTTTACCGGCAACTTTAGCTTTTAATTCTCTTTTTGTCCCAGGCCTCCCATTTATATTGAATGCTGAAGAGTAACCGGATGGATAAACTAATGGGAAACTATCTGCTGGATACAGTAATGGCCAACATTTACTGGATATTTACCATGTCGGGAATTGGGAATAATGTTCAATCTTTTATGTCTGTCTCATTCATTTATTCAAATTCCAAGCTACCAGATGTAATCCTCACAATACAATTCTATAAGGTAAACAGTAACATCCTTCTGTTACAGACAAGAAAACTGAGCCTTGCAGACATTTGTAACTTAAGTTGTCTTAAGTTAGCTAATTGTCTTAAGTTGTGTAATTACCACTAAGTGTTGGAGTCCAAATTTGAACCACGGTCTCAGTGATTGCAGAGCCTCTCTGCAGAACTCTCTTTATAAAAGGCAAACTTGACGGGTTTTCCAAGTTTCTAGTTAACATCTCTGCCAAGAGAACAAAGTGAAAGTAGTTTGTCTGGAAGTTCCTGTTAACACGAAATGATTAACTCTTACATTTAAGCAAAGAATGCAGCAAGGGTTACCTGTTTTTGCTTTAACTTTTCCATATGTTTCTGTTCCACTGGCATATGGTAATGTTGAGTTTCAGACAGTTCCCACTGAAAAATAATTAAGCCTCAGGACGAAACTAAATCCTAACACAGGCCTGCAAGTCCATTTCACTAAGATGCTGTTCCTGGTGCATTTTTCAGGCTAACAGATAAAAGACTGTATTAATGGCTTCTGGGGCTCTGAGATAATCCCTTTGCCTTCTCTGACTTACGACTACCATTAAGAGACTTACTGCAGCAGTGGTGTGGGCAGAGAAATCCCGCCCAATAAAGAACACAAAATGAAGTCATAGGAGGGTCTGTAGTGAGAAAAAAAAAAAAAAGCTTGTAAAGTATTGATTAACTAATTAGTCAATGTTTATAAAGAGCCTTAACAATTAGTCTCACTATATATATCTTAAGGATCTTTTTATTGATAGCTGGGCAGTATAGAAAGGTTCTTTTTTTGGTAGTGGAGGAGACTGTAAAGAGAATGGAAATAGGTAATGAATGGCAAAAGCCTAATGATAAAAGCACAGTTTTACCTCATTATCCCTCCATCTTTCTATATTTAAAACACCTAATATATTCAATCTGTCAAGTAAAACAATCAAACTACATGAGTTCACAATTATGTGGACACTAATCATTGGGGCTGAAAATAACCCAGGTCTTCAATCATCTCTCATAGATTGAATTGGGTTTTATGCTTTTCACACACATTGGCAATTTATGAGAATATATGTAGGTTAGTGGGAATAAAATACGACTCCACATCTTTGCTTTCAATCCAGTCCTTTTGCCTTTCCACTTTTTTTTTTATGTCCTAGTTTCTTGACTTGTTATCATTTTAGAAGTCTGCGTGGATGCCAAATAAATCATGGCTGTTGCCTTAACCATAACTTCATATACACACACATAATAATTATAAGGCAAAGCAAACTGGTAAGTCAGTAAGTGCTGTAAGAGAGGCACTCACACACACACAAAGGCAACTGTAGGAAAAAAGATGGAAATGGCATAGAAAAGCAGGAAAGTACTGATTACTGAACACCTAGTACATTCTAGAACTTGTGTTAGGCCTTTAATCTATGCAATTTTATTTAACCTTTGCCATAACTACATGAGATACACAATCCTTTATACTATTTTATAGCTACTCTGAGTCTTTGAGTGGTTAACTGGCTTGCTGAAAAGCCCATGTCTTGTGAGGGACAATGCTAATGGACACTGCTAGGTTAAGAACTCACATCTTTGGCCCTAAAGTGTATCTTTCCATTCCATAAGAAGCCACTCAGAAACAGCTTTGTCAGTCTCATGGTTCTGAGAAGACCTCAGGAAGAAGACAAAAAGTGTGCAAGTCCTTGAAAGGCGGATTGAACTTCTATAGGCAGGGGGAGTGCTTGTTTCAAGATAAAGAATTTGTACAGAGGACAAGAGTATCGGAGCACGTGGTAAAGGCTGAAAGGCAAGGACCTGTGTCAGATCTTGAAAGACCTCAAATGATCATTTCTGAAACAGAGTGACATGTTGTAAGTGACCTCAAAGAAAATAAACCTTATGCACTAGTGGCAGTGTTGAAAAGGATCTGTCAGAGGGAGAAGTCTGCTACCGAGGGATTTAACATGAGAGCCATTATGGGTGAAACTGCATCCCTTTAAAATTCCTTTGTTTAAGTCTTTAGAACGTGATCCTATTTGGAGATAGGGCCTTTACAGAGGTAATTAAGTCAAAATCTGGTATTATGTGGGCACCCTAACCCCATATAACTGATGTCCCTATGAGAAGGGAAAACAGAACACACACACGTACAAGCGAAGATTCCATGAAAACACAGGGAGAAGAGGACCATCTTGAAGCCAAGGAGAGAGCCCTAGAACAAATCCTCCCTCATAGCCTTCAGAAAGAATCAGTCCTGCTGACACCTTCATCTTGGACTTCTAGCCCTCAGACTGTGAGAAAATAAATTTCTGTGGTTTAAAAGATCTCAGTCTGAAAGACTTTATTATGGAGGCCCTGGCAAACTTACACAAGGAGTAATGCCTAATTCTTCATAGGTCTCAATGTAAGCAAGTCAGTACCTTTCCACTTTAGCCCACATAACATCAGTGCCTTTCTGCTCTGTCCTCGCTACCTGGTCTCACCGTTCACTCTTGGTACTTTAAAACTCTCTCCTACAACACTCGTATCAAAACCTCATTATATCAAGAGTGGAATGAATCTAGGCACCTTACTGGGTCTCTTCATTCTTGGATGTACAATTAATCACTTCCCTTTTTGCACTTCCTTTCTTCCTTATTTCCTCCTTCCTCTCATTTCAACCTCAACACCCCTGCTTTAACCCGCTTATCCCCAAATTAAGAAGATAAATCTAGGACAGTCAACTCCATGAAATACACAAAGATGACTCACACATTGCACAGGGGCTCATGAGTTGAATAGTTAAAACATATTTTTGGCAAATCCTGAATCACAGAGATTCCTTTTTGTCCTCAATATCCCAGATGACAGTGTTCCTATTACAATGTAACTGTACACCTGCGGGACTGTGCAATTAAAATATATGAACCATAACTTTGTGTCTTTTCAAAGGTACTGAGCTCAGTGAAGATCTCAGCACTACAAACCGGGGTCAGCTTCACATATTTCAACAATGAAGCGAATTTTTCAGTAATTCATGTCAAAGAAATTAAATTCACCTTGTTTTATTTTTATATTGCTGTATTTAAAATGAACTGTTTGTGGGGTGCCTGGGTGACTCAGTCAGTTGAGCATATCACCCTTGATTTCGGTTCAGGTCATAATCCCAGGGTCGTGGGATTGAGCCTTGTGTCAGTCTCTGTGCTAACAGCACGGGATTCTCTCTCCCCCTTTCTTTCTCTGTCCCTCCCCACTTGTGCTCTCTTTCTCAAAATAAGTAAATAAACATTAAAAAATAATAAGATTAATGAAATGTTTCTTTCCTCTCTTCCTCTACTGTACTGGAAGTTGCAAAAGTGTAGGTATATTGTCAGTGTTCACTGTGGTATTCCCAAAAACTAAAGCAGTTCTCTGAGGATAGTAATCATTCCATAACATATCTGTTCAATGAATACAAAGACTCCTTATGACTTCAAATAATGGGAAGCTGATGACACTGCTTCATCTAAATAGATTAATTGGCTGGAGTTTGGCTAACAGTTAGGGATGTATCTGTAAGTGCTCATAATTCGTGGAGACTGGAACCATGTTAATCTTTGGAGGTGCGGAGAAAAGCTAGTGCTTTGAAAAGTGAAAATATGTAGAAATGCTAGGATGGAGTCTCAAGTAGGATCAAATTTTACTCGGTAAAAGATCAATCAACTTTATTGCTTTCTATCTTGTTAAAAAACAAGACAACAGGTCCAAAATGAAGTCATTTATGTTAACCCCACATCACCAAACCAAAACTTAATTATAATTTTGGCTTTCCCAGACATGGCACCTTAAACCAGTGAGTCAGGAATCTCCTGATCATTGGTTGTTAGGTAATATGCCTAATAGACACCTGCCATCCCCTACAGGCAAGTCATGTCGCGATAACCAACCTGTTTTTATTTTCCTTATTTCCCCTCCTTTCTGCCTATAAAAACCTTTCATTTTATACAGCCCCTCAGAAGTCTTTCCTGTCTCCTAGACTGAATGCAGCCTGATTCAGGAATCACTGAATAAAGCCAATAAGATTGTTAACATTTACTTAGTCAAATTTCGTTTTTTAACTTTCTGATTAAAAAAGCGATAGACTCTCCTCCTAGAAATCCAGGGTGGGTGAAGATAGTGGGTACTCACACATTAATGCTTTTGTTCCCATTATATTGGGACTTAATTTTACAGAATCACTGAGTTGATAGGCATTTAACACGTTTCTTACAAAAGCAATGGGAATAGTCAAAACACATCAATGTCTTGGGAACATTCATGAGGTAGGAAATTCTTAAATGCACCTACAGAGACAGGCATGTGGTGTAACGAAGCTGTCAAAGACAGGGCCAGCCCAATACTAGCTTAAGGCGCACTGACGACCAACTGGCCCCAGCTGGTAAAATAGCCATATATTGAATTATAACCACAAACTTGCCAGAGTTGATTGGGGCAAAGGTGAGAACAGAGCCAAAGGCAGCCTCCTTTTAGGTTTGCTTGTGACAAGGCATGAGGAGGACATGAACCAATGTGTTTCCCTCTTCCAAGTGCCTAATCTCAAAAATACCAAGAGAATGAGGCAGATCACAGAGAGATCAAGGCTAACAGATCTTGGCTGAGAAATCATAAAGGTCTGAGCTGTAAGTATCTAGGATCAGATGTGATCAGAATACAAAAACTGTGAGACGGAGAAAAGTATTTGTAGTCTAATAAGTCAAAACTGGCCTTTCTTGAGCCTTTGTGCTACCATGTCTATGTATTTTTACTCTCTAAGGCTCTGGTACTTATTCACACCCCTAGAGAGTATAAAATGGATTGCTAGCAGAGAATACTGAGCTCTCTGCGTTCCTATTACCTTTCAACTCCAGGTCCTAAGTCTAGCCGCACAATTAACCTCATCATCCCTAGAGAAACGTGAATGAGTCTTTCCCAGCAATCAAAAACTATTAGGAAGAAAAGAGTGTGAGGTCCAAGTGGTTTCTTTCCCTAACAGACATAGAAGTACATCTGAACAGTCACTATAAGATAACAGATCAATTGTTGAATCATTTGCTTTTCTTTATTCCTACTTTGGATAAGGACCTCCTTCATGTCCTCTTCTGTGCTACAACTGTACTTTTTTCATATTCATGACATAATTTTTACTCATGCTTTTGGCCTGGTAGGTTGTTTATTTCTTTCCTGTCTTAGGCAGACAGGACACACACCCCAGACACAAAAAGCCCTGACTGAACATAATGATTTATAGCCAGATGAAGGAATGCTACAGGGACGCCAAAATAAATAATACCAGGAGAACTCATTTGACTGTTTTGGAAATTTCAATGTTGTATTTGTTCTCAGTAGTTTCTTTGTTTGGGTAGATAAGGTATTTTCTATCTTTTTCCCAGTCTTCACAGTAAACGGCACTATGAATGCAATGTGTGGGTCAGGGATGGAATAAATAGATGAGAGAAAGAGTAAAAATCGCCTTTGCTCTTATATCTGCTCCTATTTTGTTTATGATTGTTGAATTGCTTGTGAATTATTCTATGGATGTTTTTCTCAAGGCAAAAGTAAAGAAAATAGAACGGGTCCTTCTTAAAGGGGAGGGACTAATAATCTCTTCTTTTTAATTCAGATACAGCAATAATAGTTGCATTCTAATATAAAAGACAGGAAGTGAGGAGGGAGTGTTACTATTTCATGGAAAATATTATTGATCCTGTTGCTTACTGAGGCTTTACTATTGTTTATAAAGTTGGGGATTTAAAATAAAATAAAAAAAAACCTTTTACTTGTGCAATTCCTAGGGAAAGAAAACCAAAAAACTTAAATTAGACTCCTATTTGAGAGCGGAAATCTAAACGAGTATCTGGACACTCTCTACAGTTAGATCATTGATTTTGTGTGCTCAGAGGCAAAGCTAAATTATAGCATCTTAAAATTATCCCATCTGTGAAAAACTTAAAAGATGAGACTTCATAGACAACGCCACAGTGACATTAGTCACACAGGTAGTCCTGTGCCAGTCTGATTCTACACATGCGGGAACTGTGCATTTAATTGATGCCGGCACCCAAACCAACCCTGTTGCCAAGTACTGGCTATTTCCATGGGTTGCAATGTCATCTTCGTTGATTTTGTTATGTATTTTGGAGTAAGCAGGAGAAAAAAATATTTTTGAGTTTTATCTTGTTTGGATTTTGTTTTTGTTTCTAAGGGCAGGAGCTTCTGGAGAAAACAGAAATAGTGATAAGAACAATACTGTAAACTAGTTGGCTCTGGTCCCTTTTACCCTTCCTAATGGATGTATTTTCAGTCCTGGTGGATTATGGTCAGAAGCTCCAAAAGGCAGTTTCTCAAAGTCTTTGTGTGATTCTAGGTACCAGAGGGGTTACTTCCGGATCCAACTCAAGGTCAGCAGAGAGTAGGAAGAAGGGCATTCACCTATTTTCTTGCTGTTTCCTGACAGCAACCCCCGTGAGCATTATGGAAAAGAAGAGTAGCCTCCGTGCCCACTGTTCCCAGCAGAGTGACCACGAAGCAGTGTGTTCATCGCACCAATACCAGTGGCCCCTCAAATACCTGGAGCCAGCCAGCTTGCACGGCGTGGAAGAGCATTAATGGATTTCCTGCATATGATAGTCCAAATAAGGTCTGAATAAGGTCTTTGGGAAGACGGAAGCCTTCCAGTCAAAAGAGGAGGGTCTGAAATCTGGTCACTTTCAGGATGGAAACCGATGTGAGCATAATTAATTGTACTTAATACTTGTTAATGACTATAGGCTACTTAAGTTTATGTGAAATCCTTGACTTGGAAACAACAACCACACAAAAACTTCAACTGGCCTTAGGGAAAACTGTGTGTTAGAGAAGATTGTTTGCAGATCATCCCCCACCCATTTCTACTTTGGGGTCCTTTTCTCTTCTTTCAGTAGTTCACCACTCTTGAGTTCCCAGTCATCTTAGTGAGTAAATACCCAGACTCCTTACTCTGCCAATCCACCTAGTTTGCTGCATGTTTTTCTCGAACTTTCTAACTCCTTATTTCTCTCTCCCTCAAATCTTGCAGTCCCAGGTAAATGGAACAGCAGCCAGAGTCCAGACCCAAATACATATGGTAAATTGGTATTAGTATTTGATAAAACAGGTGCAGCATGTCGGTGAGGAAAAATGGAAATCTTTCTTGTAAATAATAGTGGTATTTCTCATTTATTTCCTATAACAAAATAAAACCCGGGAAGATAAAGAATTAGACATAAAAACATAAACATGTGTGAGAATAAAACATGGAGGAATGTTTAATACAAAAAGATTGGTTGTATTCAACTTCAAGTAATAATATTCTATGTGGGAAAGTTACGAATGAAGTCAAAGGCAGTATTTAATAAGCAAAATTTGCAATAGAAATTATGAAACAATGGTTCAGTTTTTCTTCATATCAAAAAGAAATAGGGTAACAACCCAATGAAACTCTGCAAGAGACATGTAGAGATAAGTCACAAACAAGGTAAAAGTAGTATTTTAAATATTAAAAAGCTCAGCTTCACTCACAAGAAACATGAATTGAAATTATTGTGACCTTCACCTATTAAATTGGCAAAGATATGCTAGCTAAGTAACATTCTCTGTTGTGAGTTTTGTGGACCAAGAGATGGACGGTCTACTGAGCTCTGGTGGCAGCATAAATGGGCACAACCTGTACTGAGGACAATTTAGGGATATCTTTTAAGATCACAAATGTTTATATCCTTTGACCAAACAATTTCACTCCAAAGAATTTTCTTTTCTAGCTAGTCTCAGTTGTGTTAAAACATGACTATAAAAGTAAATTCTTAGCTGAAGTCTTAATAGCAAAAGATTAGAAATAACCTATCAATCTGTCAATATGGATCTCATTAAATAAATTATGGTGCAGGCATATAAAAGATTATAACAACAGCATTAGAAGATCCACTTATGCATATATGATGTGGAGAAATGTCCAATATATATTATGAGGTTAAAAGAAAGCAAGCTACAGAATAGCACACACAGTGAGCCGTCATTTGTGAAAATTCCTATGTACGCATATGCCTACACCCTCTCCTGAAGAATGCACAGAAACAGGTAACAGTGATTGGTTTTACACGAGAGAGGAGACAAGTGGGTTGCTGTGGAAAAGAAGAAAGAGATTTTCCTTTCACTGTTGATTTGTGGTACCTTATGAATGTTGCATCTTGTACCTTTATGAGTTATTCAAAGAGAGTAAATTACTTAAAGCACTATCTTACTAGTTCTATTTCTGTACTCAGAAAGCCCTGTGTCTTTCTTTTTTAATATTTATTTATTTTGAGAGAGAGAGAGAGAGCATGAGCTGGAAAGGGGCAGAGAGAGAGGGAAAGAGAGGGAATCCCAAGCAGGCCCGGTGCTGTCAGTGTAGAGCCCAAAGTGGGGCTCAGTCTCACAACGACAAGATTAGGACCTGAGCTGATATGAAGAGTCAGACACTTAACTGACTGAACCACCCAGGGGCTCCAGCCCTTTGTCTTTTATAAAGGGAAGTGACTTCACCACATCCCATTCAGCACTTAGTAGGCCATTACTATTTGCTGAATGGGTGAATAAGTAGTTAGGCTTTTGCCAACAGATATTTGAATGACTGGTTCACCCAAAGGAGGCAGGCAACCTGAGGCTTGTACAAATGCATGGGGCTTCATTTACCTCTTTGAGTCCAGGCACTGCCAGTCATGTCACCTCCCATGAGCATACTAACTTCCATCATGGCCCTTTGCTCTATAACCACCTATTAACAGGCTTATTTGTTTATTGTAAGCTTCCCCCATGAGACTCTTCTGTTTTTGTTGAATCTGTCCCTCCAGTATTCAAAAATTATCTACCATTTTCCAGGCAAATGGAAATGGATATCAAATACTAGTTTTAGGAAGAATGACTGAATAGAAATGTATATAAATTGGGGTACCTGGGTGGCTCAGTCTGTTTAGCATCAACTTTGGCTCAAGTCATGATCTCACGGTTCATGGGTTCAAGCCCCGAGTTGAGCTCTGTGCTGACAGCTCAGAGCCTGGAGCCTGCTTCGGATTCTGTGTCTCCCTCTCTATCCATCCATCACTTGTGCACTGTCTCTCTGTCTCTCAAAAATAAACATAAAAAAAAAAAAAAGAAAGAAACATGTGTAAAGTGAGTTATCAACTTTTCCTCTTAATATGGTGAATTTTAGATAGACCCAACTCAGTTTTTCCAATAAATTATTTCCTCTCTATAATGCTCCGGATCTCCTAAGACCAGCAGTGAAATGATGCACAATGAGAGGAGCTTTCAACCATAATGGCACATAGACTCACTCATACAAACCAGGATTTTGATGCCCAAGCCCCACGTTGGATCTAATGAAAAAAAGCCCTAGACATTGTGTCCCCATAGTTTTCTAAAGCATCTGGATGACCTGGATGGATTGTGAGAATTGAGAACTATCTATCGATCTATGAATAGACAATCACAATCCTTA
This sequence comes from Herpailurus yagouaroundi, assembly GCF_014898765.1. Classification (NCBI taxonomy): domain Eukaryota; kingdom Metazoa; phylum Chordata; class Mammalia; order Carnivora; family Felidae; genus Herpailurus; species Herpailurus yagouaroundi. The sequence continues at coordinate 15,226,458 of NW_024412414.1, read as the reverse complement.
TGCTGCATCATTCAAGATGGAAATAAGGTGCCCACAAAACCAAAAGCTAATAAGAGAAAGGCAAATCGTTGGGAAGTAAATAAGGTATTTAATTCTGAACTGCTTCAAAAGTTCTCCCTTAATGGTGGTAATATCTGCATGCAGCCTGGAGTCATTTGGAAAGAAGACTGTGGAAAGCGGATGCTTCACCCACAGATCTTTTCATTCTAGTAACAGTGAGACCTATTAAACCAGCTTAAACAATGAAGGGAATGTACTGACTCAAAATTGAAAGATAGTCCTGATTTCAGGTAGGCTTGGATCCATTTACTCAGATTACATTAGTAATGTTAAAAAGAAGGTACTAACGTCACTTTTTCTACCTCCTTTCTTTTCTCCGTGGTGGCATTTCAATACTCAGGCTTCATACAGTGAATGTCACTACAGAAACCTTTAGGCTTCCACTTGAGACACTAAATGACCACTATCCAGACATTATATCCACACTCCTACATTACCCAATGGAAGACAGACACTTTCTTTTGGTTGCTTTTGGAGAATACAGACAACCTTATATTCCACGAGCTGCACTAAACATAAACCTTTTCCTGAATGTCTTCACTTTCATTGGGTCACATTCCTATGTCTCGAGCCAATAAAAATCTTCAACGATTTTGAATACATTGCTTGGTGTCAGTACAGTAAGAGATGACCAACCCTGGAGCAGGGGTAGATTCAGTGGTGATCTAGAGCTGGCTTGTACTGGCTTACAATGGCCAAATGTTAAATTAACAGAAATTTTGCAAGCTGGTTGTTTGACAGACACTATTAAATACTAAAATATATAAACTTACCATGAAATCAATATTTAAAACTAAGGAAATAAATAAATCACTTGTTAGTCTTTTTACTACATTTTACTACTATTTATGCCAGAGGTCAGTACATTACAGGCCTTGGGCCAAATGGAATCTGCTGCCTATTTTTGTAAACAAAGTGTTAATTGGAACATAGCCATGTGCATTCTTTTACGTGCTGTCTGCGGCTGCTTTTACACTAGATTCCCAGAGGTGAATAGTTGTGACTGAGAACTTCTGGCTCAAAAACCTAAGGTCTTTGCTATCTTGCTTTTTACAAAAATTAAGTTGTTTACTCTCAATAGATACTCTTGAGATTGTTTAGGTCTAACATGTCTGTATGGTGGAAAAGTTACAAAATGGTGTCCTGCTGCACATGTCTTCCCAACCCTACATTCAGTGACCTCTAGCTTGAAATTGGCCAGGGGAGTATTGACACCACGGATATTAGCAAACATTATAAATCAGGGCTTTTGTTCTTTTTCTACACCCAAAAGCATTTTGTTAAACACTTCCCAGTACATGACTACATACAATTAACTTCATCCAAAACATATGGCTGTGAAAGACGGCTTCCTAGAGAGGAAATGAATGTTGGGTGATACAAGGTAAGTAAATGTGCTCTGTAGTTAGCATCTCTGGTCTTTTAGGTGAGTGTATTTAACCAAATGATTCTATAAGGTACAGAAAGAAGATACCTAGGATTTCTCAGCTGAAGAAAGTTCAAAGAGCATGGCTAGAGAAGATAGAAGTTGTAAGAGGAAGCAAGAAAGGTGAACTCTAATAATGGGCTCTGCAAAAAGATGACAGAATCTAGAAGAGCCTAAGATGAGAAGAGGGAGAAGGAATACAAAAAAGACACACAACAGCGGAAATAAAGGGATATGCTGTATGCAGCAAATAGCCTCAGAACAGAATCTATTTAGAAGGTGAACATGAGAAAAAATTGAAAGAGCTTAAGACAAGATTCTGACAAGAAACAGAGGCGAGGAGAGCATCCTAAATGAAGAAGCTCAAATGTGTCCATGGTCAGCTTGTGGGTGTCAGCCAATCCGCTGTTAGGTGGAGTTCCCACTACCAAAGGTCAGAAATAACACTTTTTGGGGATTGCTTCATTTCCTGGTTCATTAAAATTCGACTGGGTTTCCTCCTTTCAAAGTTCAGAAGTGGAGGAGTACCTGGGAAAAAGATTTCTGATTAAGCACATAAAACGCACAAAGCTCTCTCTTTTTTTTAAATGTTTGTTTATTTTGAGAACTGGGGAGGGGCAGAGAGAGAGGGACAGTGAGAATCCCAGGCCAGGCTGGGTGCTGTCAGTGTAGACCCTGACGTGGGGCTCAATCCCACAAACCGTGAGATTATTACCTGAGCCAAAATCAAGAGTCAGTCCTTAACCAACTGAGTCACCCAAGCGCCCCAACAAAGCTCTTCTTAAGGTCATTGCTTGAGGGCCTATTTACCCCGGGGGGACGTCAAGCCAGCTACAAGTCCCAGGCAGCTGGTGTGCTTCCTAATGTGCACAGAGAGAGCACATGAAGGCAGTGTCTGTTCATACCCAGTCATCTCAATAAAAAATGAACAAAATATATATTCTATGGATTCTCACATGGGGCCAGCAAGCAGCTCTTATCAAAAATCACAGGAGGCTTTGTGCCGGGCATCAAAAGGGGGAGAAAAAAAATGAAACCTGTTGGCAACAGAGTTAGCCACAATGGAGCATCTAGGGGATACAGATAGCAATGCATCAAAGGGTTGGTCTTAATGATACCTTCAAAAAGAACAGAGCTGTGCTTAATGGCTTCCTGAGGTACTTATGTTCTTTAGAGCAAAGACGTGGAAATAAAGTTCTCAAAAAGTGAACTGGGATGTAATTTAGTGGAGTGAAATGAAAGAAATAATTCCAATGTACATATGGGAGGATTTATATTATCTCTGTAAGCTACAAAATATTGATAGCACTGAAAAACAATTGAAAATAAAAGAAGTATTACCTTTTTGAAGGTTTCTTTTGTATAACAGAGTTTGTTATAAGGTAAAATCAGCAATTATCATGAGTTAGGGTTACTACTACCCCTTTTGGCAAAGGTTCTTTACTTGACCAAACTTTGGTCAGTTTCCTGAACCTTCTAGGCCCATCTAGGTATATGTCCTTGTGAAATTCAGTTTTATTAAGAACCCTGCTGACTCAAGGGCACCTGGGTGGCTCAGTCGGTTAAGCATTTGACTCTTTGTTTCGGCTCCGGTCAAGATCTCACAGTTACTGGTTTCAAGCCCAGTGTCAGGCTCTGTGCTTGGGATTTCTCTGTCTCCCTCTCTCTCTGCCCCTCCCCTGTGCTCTCTCTTTCAAAAATAAACAAACATTTAAAAACAAAAACAAAACAAAAAACCCTGCTGCCTGAATTTAACCAGAACCACCCACTCAGTAGCTGATTATCCTCAGTATCTCCTCAGATTCCCTGTCCTCTACCCACCCACAGATGATATCCAATCATCTGACCTGTCCTCAACAAGCATTTTGTTAGGTTGGTTTAGCCAGAATCCCACTTACTCCTGATTTTATCTGTTCATAACTTTTCATCCACTAACCCCCACTGTGCCCCTTGGCTATAAATCTCACTTGCCTGCCCTATATTCATAATTGAGCCCTGGTCTACACTAAGGTCTCTTTTCCTCTGGTGCAATAGTCCTGAATAAAATATTATTTTTTAATACTTTGACTCCTACCTAGCTCTGGTTTTCTTTGACAACTTTCGCAGTCTGCTGTATCCCCTGACAACTGAATAACCACAGATTTGAAAAGAGGTATTATTTTTTGCATACATCTGTCTTGGTTTTAGGGAGTCTACTCTGGTTTTCAGCAACATGCTTCATAATTAGTACTCTGATTCTGATATCATGTGCAAACTCAGAAAACCCCAGACTGAATTTGTTTCATCCTGCAGCTACTTAGTCAATTTGTCAAAGAATGGGTCAATTCATGGAAGAAGAAGGAGAGGAAGAGGAGGAAGCAGGAGGAGGAGGAGGAGGAGGAGGAAGAGAAGGAGAAGGAGAAGAAGAAGAAGAAGGAAGAGAGGAAGAAAGATAAGAACAAGAACAATAATAAAAACCGGTCTGGAATTCCACCAAATGAAGTCAATAAATCCACAAGTATTTTCTGAGCTTTCACTTTGTGACTTGCTTAGTCTGAAGACAGAATTGAGAACTTACTGTCTGGTGTAGCAGAAAGGCAAGAAAAAACTTTTTAAGGAAAAATTGTAGCTTGTGATAGTTATTATAAAATAAACAGGGTGCTAGAGAATAAGAGAAAGATAATTTGTAAATTCACTGGGTTGTAAATGACTGGCAAGGGGAGTAGTAATGGTTCCCACTGATGTTTGCTTTTCACTTGGGCTAAGTGCCTTAATGTAAAGAAATGGTATTTTTATAGTTCAGTGGTTCCTAAAATTGTTCATGTGTAGAACCACCTGGAAGTTGTAGTTTCCCCTCAGAACATAATGAAATATCATTATATGTAATAATAATATCATGAATGCAGTTAGCACAAGCTTACATAATTTGCTTAAGTTCATGGAACTTAGGGATGCTCAATTTAATTAAATATTCACGCTACAAAATGAAATCTTTAAAAAATCACAATGATAAACAAATATGTCCCTAAAAATGAAACTACCACTGTATATTAAGTCCACCAATTTCAAATTGTTCTCCAATGCTTGTTTTGCTGCAATGAAATCACAGCAGATGCAAATAATTAAAAAAAAAAAAAAACTTTGGGGGAGGGGGAAAAACACCTTAAAATTGAAAAAATTCTATTCATTTGTCTTAATTTTCCTGCTCTGTTCTTCTCTGACACAATGAGCATATCTGCTGCCCAACACTCATTTTTAAAATATGGACTCTGAAGGTAGAATCCAAGTGATCAAATATGGTTTCTTATATTCCTGAAATAATGCCAACAGCTAAGTCATAACAATAAGTGAATTCTGCTGGTGCCCACAGTCCTGTAGTATTGCTTTACTTAGGTGTACACATCTTCCATGTGGGGTGTAAAGGAAGGACAATTGTCAGAATTTATTTCAGGTACGTTTTAGGAAAGATGGCAATTTTTGAGTCTGAACTCAAAATATCAAAAACATTTGGACATGTATTTCAGAACCTCAGAGGTTGATTTATAGAGTATCATGCAAAAAGGAGCTGGTTTCCTTGAACCTAACGTGCTTATTTTCTTCTTTTTACATATACTGAAATGCGTCTAATGAGCTGCTTCTTTTAATGAATACCCTTGGACAGCTTAGAAATGCTGCTTAAATGTAGCAGTAGCTTTTAGCCATAGTTGGAGGCCAACCTCTATTGAACTGTTATCATTATAAATACATATGGGTAATTTGCATTAGTTCTTTCTTTTGTGCATATGTTATTGCAAAGAAAGCTTTCCAAAGAACTTTTCAACTTTTCTGGAGTGCTAGGTATCAAGAATTTTAATGAAAAAAAAAATCAATTATTGTGAGGCTCCCCAGAAAGCTTTTAGTTTGCAAATGATCATCTCCCTCTTAACATCTTAACAGTAAAAGACATGAGCTGATAATGAAATTCTCATAGGTCAGAACTACTTGGAAAGAGAAGCGCATCTTCTTGCTCATTCTGCCAATTTTCCTCATGTATCTGCTCTGGAATCTGATGGTTTTTGCACTCTCTGCTTGCGTGGTGATTAGCTCCAGAAAACAGGAAGTCCTGCACATGAAATTTCTGAAGCAGCTCACTTTTATGTTAGTATTCAGTACATCAACTCTTCGTAGGACCACACATAAGTATCTTGGCTACAGTGTCTTCATCATCCTTAAAGAACCAACTTCATTTTGATTGGAAATATTTGTGATGTCTGAGGACCGTTGAGGGATCTTTCCGCATGAAAACATGATATCTGGTCATTATAAATCATAGTGCTATAGAAGCAGGTTTATCAAATCCATTTACAAACATCTAAACTACAGGCCAATTAGTAAGTTTGACTGTTTATATTTGTTCTTCTATGTGCAACTTTTCACATATATGCAGATATCCTTCAAGTTTATGAAATTTCAATGAGTAAAACATTCTAATCTGGAAAAGAATATAGGTTCATCAGAATCATAGAGCCATGTACATAAATTAGACTGTAATACAGTATTACAAGTTTCAAGATTAGACATAGCCACTGATGTTAATGTATAGTCATAAAAATAATGTTAAAAATGTGTGTATATGTATGTGTGTGTATATATATGTATATATATATATATATATATATATATATATATATATATATAAAATCAAGACCCATGTTAAAAGGTGTGCAGGTATGTGTGTGTATAGTTCATAAGGTATATAACATTGTTTGCCTGCTTTCATGTTTGTGATTAATTTTTCCTCATTTTATAGAAAGAAAATCTTTTGGAGCATTTTATTTTTTAAATGATCATAAATATGTATTAAGATGCAAAGTGTTGGGGCACCTGGGTGGCTCAGTCAGTTGAGCATCCTACTTTGGCTCAGGTCATGATCTCACAGTTCATGAGTTCAAGCCCCGCGTTGGGCTCTGTGCTGATGGCTGGGAGCCTGGAGCCTGCTTTGGATTCTGTGTCTCCCTCTCTATCTCTGCCCCTCCCCCACTCACACTCTGTCTCTCTCTGTCTCAAAAATAAAACAACTATTAAAAAAAAATTAAAAAGATGCAAAGTGTTTTGGGGCCTCTGGGTGGCTCAGTCGGTTAAGTGTCGACTTTGGCTCAGGTCATGATCCTATGGTTTGTGAGTTCCAGCCCTGCTTCGGGCTCTGTGTTGACAGCTCAGAGCCTGGAGCCTGCTTTGGATTCTGTGTCGCTGTCTCTCTGCCCCTCTCTTACTCATGCTCTGTCTCTCTCTCTCTTTCTCTCAAAAATAAACACTAAAATTTTTTTTTAATTCAAAAAAAAAAAAAAAGCAAAGTCTTTTAGTTTCCAAACCTAAAGCATTAGTCTCATTTCAAATGTAAACATGTGCTATGCTCAAGTTTTAAAACTTGAATATTAATTCATTAATTTATTCAGGAAAACTTTTTGACAATATAAATTAAGCCAAGTAATTTCCCAGGTGCTTTATCTGTAACAATGGTAAACAGACAAACAAATAAAACCAAACATAAGATAATGAAAACAATGAAGGACATTGTGTGTCTACCCTTATTTTATTTTATTTTATTTTATTTTATTTTATTTTATTTTAAGTCTATTCATTTTTGAGAGAGAGAGATAGAGCATGAACAGGGGAGGAGCAGAGAGAGAGAGAGGGAGACACAGAATCTGAAGCAGGTTCCAGGCTCTAAGCTGTCAGCACAGAGCCCGACGCGGGACTCGAACTCACAAACTGTGAGATCATGACCTGAGTCCAAGTTGGAGGCTAAATCGACCGAGCCACCCAGGCGCCTCTGTGTACACTTTTTTTAAACCAACAAAGTAATGAAAACAAATTACAAAAACAAAAATGAACAATGCCATTAGATTGAACAAACGGTAATTTGTCTTGAAAGCAAATTCAAGTAACACTTCTTGAGAACCAGCTAAGCAATGTGGTCTGAGCTAATTATTAGCACAATAGCCTCGAAGAGTCTGCATTAACCCCATTTGCAGAATGGAGACGTAGAAAGATCGTTTTTTAAAGTCACAAAACTGCCCTTTGAAAGACTTATGATATTTGTACCTCTAGTGCCTCATTCCACTTCTTAACTACTTAAATTGTAAAATGTGTCATGCGTAGGGAGATTACAGAACATTTGTGTAGTTTGGAGAACAATAAAAGAGACACCACCAGAAGATGAAAGAACATTACCAGTACCTCTAAAGTGCCCATATGCTGCTGCTGCTTCAATATAAGGTAAGCACTACCCAAGCTGGGGCATCAAATAGTTTTACCGCTTGTATATGCCTCACTGAACATTATTTGTTTCATTTTGTTAAGCTGAGAAGCAAACTCCTATGCACGTAGGAATATTCTGGCTTTCAGGGGAAGCCACTATTAGGTAAAGGCTGCCTGGAGAAAGTAAGGGGACAGAGACTTGAGGTAAGAGTCCGCTTTCGACATTCGTCAGTTTAGAAGCGCTCAGTATGGGACCATCAGTGGGTAAAGTCAGGGATACTTCCAGGGACTACAACACTCACCGAGGGTGAGCCGTCCAGCAGACTGGCCAAAACCTGGATGTCTGGAAGAAATAAAACTCAGGAGTATATTTGTTTTTTGTGTTCAGAACATTTCTTTTTCAAAATATCCTGTTTTTGTTTCGTGGATGCAATATCTTCCTTAATCTTGAATTTTAAATTTAGTGTTCTTTTTTGAATGGTCTGTTTCCTTCAAGCTGCTTTATTTCTGTGTGTGTGTGTGTGTGTGTGTGTGTGTGTGTGTGTGTGTTTCTGGTTTCTATTATCAATTTTAGAAGTTTTCCTCAAATATCTGAAATCCAGGGCATCTATTTTAGGTGAGATTTAGATTTTAGAAACCTAATCAAAGGCTTTGAGCAATATGAGTGGGGCATTTCAACTTTGAGCTTCATTGTCTGGTGAAATGGGTGGGCCATTTTAGAATAACACCCACCATAAGTATCCTTAGATATTTCTTCTTGGGCAATTCAGATTCACCCGTCCACAACCTACAGGGTTATGGCCACGAATTTTCCTAGAACTCAGTGAGGGAATAGTTTGGTATTTTCTTTCTTTCTTTCTTTCTTTCTTTCTTTCTTTCTTTCTTTCTTTCTTTCTTTCTGTGTATTTATTTTTGAGAGAGAAAGTGTGAGTGGGGGAGAGGGGCAGAGAATGGGGTGGGGGGTGGGACAGGGATTCTGATGCGGGATCTGTGCTGTCAGCACAAAGCCTGATGCCGAACTCAAACTCATGAACCGTGAGATCATGACCTCAGCCGAAGTTGGACACTTAACCGACTGAGCCACCCAAGTGCTCCCAGCTTGGGATTTTCTACAGTCAGCATTTTAGCTGCAGATGTTAGCCACAGAACTACTTAATCCTTCTGTTTTGGGAACCCCCACCACTCCTGGTTGTACCTCTTATCCTCTTTTTCAGCATCTCAGGGAAACAAATCTGCAGGGCTCTACTGGAGTGGGAGAGCTGCTAGGGCATAGAGCAGGGAGAGAATCTAGGTGTTCACATATTCTCAGACAGACTTCACCAATTCTTCCCCATTTTCTCCATCCCACCCTCCCCGACATCCTTTTATCCATAACTTCAGAGACACGCTCCTTCTCTGCCCTTTCAGGAATACGGGGTATGAGCTGGGGTGGTTCTCAACACTTCCCACCAACCTGGCATACAGTTTCCACTTAGTTGCTGTATTAGTCACTATTTGTCCGACTGTTTTTCATCTTCTAAAATTTTGTGGGTTTTTCCCCTTCAATATCCTTCAATATGCAAAATTCTGCTTTTCCATGTTTGTGCATTTATTTTTCATGGAAACGATTTACTAAAGTTTTAGGAGATTGTCCGGAGGATGTAAAACAATTACATGGTTTCAGAGTCACTTTCTTAACCTGGTGGGTAAGAACAGCTCCTTTTTTATGTGTCTACTACGTACAAAGAACTCTGCCAGGTGTAGCAATCAGTGCTAAAATATGTAAGGCTGACTTAATCTGCTCAGGTCGCCATAACAAAATATCATAGACTTGGTGGCTTTAAACAGCAGAAATTTATTTCTCACTGTTATGGAAGCTGAGAAGTCCAAACCAAGGGGTTAGCCAATTCAGTTTCTGGTGAGGGCTCTCTCCCTGCAGATGGCCGCCTACTTATTATGTTCTCATGTGGTGGTGAAGAGAGAGCGGCTGTGTCTCCTCTTTTTATAAAGGTCGCCAGCTCCATTGTATTAGGGCTCATCCTTATCACCTCACTAAAACTTCCTCACAGGCCTTATCTCCAAATACAGTCATTTTGGGAGTGATGGCTTCAGTGTGTATGTTTTGGAGACACATAATTCAGTCCATGGCACTGGCACAGTCTCATTTCTCCAGGGATTTATCATAAGTTTAAGGAACAAAGGCTTTCATACGCACACAATGAATCAATAGCACGGTATTTTGGTAAGGTACTCTGTAAGCGATATGCTAAAGCATTATATGTTTAATTTGATAGTGTGAGATAAGGAGAGTCAAGGAAGTATTGCACATGTTGATAGAGAGCAAAGAAATGTAGACCAACCTTTGGTCCAATAGGCTTTGCAAATCTTAGCTCTGCCAAAGTGACTTGGACAGGTTACCTAAACTCCAAGACCCTCCCGTGATCTAAAAATGGAGTGATCTAACATCCATTGAACTTGTTATGGGTCAGTAATGAAAAAAATGTTTTTAAAGTGCCTGGGTATGGCACTTGGCTCAACAAGTATTAGCTACCAAGGAAAGAGGGAAGGAAGAGAAAAAAAAGCAAAGTGGGAAGAAGAGAATGAAAAGAAGGGAAAAAGTTTGTATCAGTCTACATACGCTTTTCTTTACTGGAACTTCATTTTCATAGCCAGCTCTTAACTATTCTCAGAGAGGAGCAAAGGACGTACAATGCATTTTCATGGCCCATTACTGAAAAAAAGGAAATCAAGCCTTGGGTATGATCTTCTTTGGCACAGATCCTGGGAGTGCAAAGAGACAGAAGTAAACATTTATGAGCGGGGATAAAATTGGAAATATTGTGACCCTTGGAGCAAAGTGGTCATATGCTTATACTAATTAATCCTTGTTTACCCTTGAGGAGCAGCAAGGGTTCACATGCAAAGGAGGAAAGAGATTAAAAAAAATACCACTTTCTTTTATTTGAACTTTAGCACTTTATCCATTAACCTGGCTTCTTATAATGTTATTTTGAAAAGTAATTCTCTCAGAAAGAACTCTTTGTACGAATGAGAGGTTAATACCAGTAAATCCAAATCATGGACATTCTAGCACTGAAATGCTTTTTCACAAGAAATGGCTTTGTAGGTAATTTTTTTTTTCATAGTCATTATTATTTTAGGGAGCAGCGGTATGGATGTTTTCCCTGTGGATCATGAGTAAGATTGCTTCTAAATAATTCTTAGTGCCTGAAATAGTTGATTGTTCTCTTTTGGGCAGAAGAGAGCTGGGAAGGAATGTAGGTTGGATGAGGGTTGGACCTAAACAGTCGTTTTAACA
>NW_024412414.1:15044574-15215445 GCF_014898765.1 Herpailurus yagouaroundi | reverse complement strand
AGGAATGTAGGTTGGATGAGGGTTGGACCTAAACAGTCGTTTTAACATCACACACACAAAATGACAGCCTAGCTCTTCCTTGAAGGGGTAGTTTTGCCCAAGCAAAGGTGAGATGAATTGGTCCAAAAAGCTCTATTAACTGGCTGAAGGAAATTAATAAACTACTCTTCTACATGGCTGTGAGTCTCAAATGAGTGTGTGAATTTCTTATTCAGGCTCCTTGCTTTGTATGATACAATTCTTCCTGAATAAATAAGAAGTACCTTGGCTTAGTCAACAGATTTGTTTGACATTCTGTGACTTGGAACATAGCACAGGAGCTGACATCACTGTTTTTCCCTTTCTGTTTTCCATACAATATGTGCCTTTCCTTTTTTACGTGTCATATTTCTTTATACATGAAAGAAGACTCCCTTTTCCCATTATGAGGTTTCCTTGATTTCCCAATGATGACAGGTGAAAGAATCAAGCTGTGCAGGCCCCAAAACACAGCCACGAGCAGTAGAGGCACCAGGCCACAAGAACCACAGATCTAAATGATGGCTTTGGGCAAACACAGAGGGAAAGGAATCTAATCACCTAGGTGGGAGAATATTTCATTTCTCTGGATATATCAGCGTAGAACAAAGGAAGGGGATAAGGTTAGAGACTGTAGAAATTATTATGGGTTCCTGAAAGCTCTAACAGGATTCTTAGAATCCTGGAGATTTTTCTCCGAAGAGGACAGGAAGACCAAGCAATATGATCTGCAAACATTTTCTTCCATTCTGCGGGTTGTTTTCCACTTTCTCAGTGGTAATTTTGAAACAAAAGTTTATAATGTTGTTGAGTCCAATTTATCTTCTTTTCCTCTTTTTGTGGCTCATGATTTTGGGTACTGTCCCTATGAAGGCTTTGCCTCACCTGAGGTCATGGAGATTTCATCCCTATTTTCTTCTAAGATTTTTACAGTTCTAGCTTTTTTTTTTCTAATTTTCTTTAAAAAAATTTTTTTAACATTTATTCATTTTTTTGAGAGACAGAGAGAGACAGAGCATGAGTGGGGAAGGGGCAGAAAGAGGGAGGCACAGAATCTGAAACAGGCTCCAGGCTCTAAGCTGTCAGCACAGAGCCCAACGCGGGGCTCGAACTCACAAACCGCGAGATCCTGACCTGAGCCGAAGTCAGAGGTTCAACCGACTGAACCACCCAGGCGCCCCTACAGTTCTAGCCTTTACATTTAGGTCTATGATCCATTTTCAGTGAATTCGTGTTTAAAGTATGAGGAAGGGTTCTAACTTCATGCATGTGGCTATCCCAGCACCATTTGCTATGAGACTATTCTTTCCCCCTTTGCAGTGTCTTGGCACCTTATGGAAATCGTTTGACAATATTGATTTCTGTGCTCTCAGTTCTGTCCCACCGATCTCCATGTGACCGCAGAGTGCTATACTGTTTGGATGAATGTTACTGTTTTCATTTTAATTACCAAAATTTAGGAGATTTTCCTAATTGTTTCTTCACTTGTTATAGTCCTTGAGAATAATTTAAAGAAATTTTAAATGTTTTTTAAAAAATAAATGTTAATAGTTTTCATGTGTTAGGGTTGTTTCTCTAAAGTAAGAATCTATGGAGCTCTTTACTCCACCCTCCCAAAGGTCTTTCCCTCATTTTCTGCAACAAAGAACAAAGCAGGAAAAGAAATCAAAATAGACTCTGAAGGAAATGGAAGAAAAAAGGAAACACATGGTTAACTCAATTAATATTAACTCAATTCTGAGAGCCCATGACAGATAAAACATACTAAATTTAGGATAGGTTTCAGAAGATTTGAGTCATATTACTAAAATTGTAATAATAATAAATCATTTTTATAATAATAAACATCTACTTACTATGTTAATATGAACTGAGATACATTTAATGTATCTATTTAAATCCTTTAAATATATCATACATCTTTACTTACTGCTTACATCATATGACCACCAAAAACATCTCAAATTCTAGAAGGTAAAAAGTAAAGATCTTATTTTTGGACAACTGATCCAATAAAAGTAGGTATACGTAAGAAAATAGTAGATAAAAAGTACACCCTAAAATAACGCCCTTGGATTTCAAAATAATTCTGCCTTAAACAACTGCTAAGCTAACAAAGAATCCAAAATTGAAGATACCAAGTCTCTTTTAAAAAATTGTAATAAAAATACATCCAACTTTGCACATATAGTTAAAGTTGTATTTGGAAGAAAATTTGTAGCAACAACATGTAAATAGTTGAGGAAATATGAAAATAAGTGAGTTAAGCCTTTAACTCTGGTGGGAGTGGTGGAGAAAGGACACAAAAACCATAAAAAATAGCATAAAATAGAGATAAAGTGAAAAATATCAAATTTAAAAAGCAAAAATATAAATTGATTTAAAACATCAGGGGCTTGTCATTTCCATTTACCAATAGTCAAATCAATCTGTAGTTACACTAACTAACTAACTAACTAACAATAAATTGGGACCAGTCAAAAAGAAAAGGTGGAAATGACCACAGATAAAGATGAAAGTAAAAGAATTATGGGAGTAATCCTTCAAAACTCTACGAGTACACTTGAAAACCTGACTAAAATGAATTTATTTTATTTTTATTTTTATTGTTGGTAAATTTGGGGAGACAAAATTTGATGGCATAGAAAAGAGAAAAATCAATAGGAAGACACCAAGGCTTCATTTCAGAGTTTCAGACAATATCCCAGTACATTTTTTAAAATGTTCACAAAACTTAAATCTGATACTTTTTTAAAACTGTTGCAGAGAGTGGTAAAAGAAGGACAACTTCCAAATTCTCTTCACAACATCCTATTTGTTTCAAAACACAGATCGCTTCCTGTTAGTTTTCTATTACTGCCATATCAAATTACCACAAATTTAGTGGCTTAAAACAACATAAATGTATTACTTCACGGTTCTATAGCTCAGACGTCTGACATGGCTCTCCTCAGGCCAGAATTACTTTGTTGGCAGGGCCTCTCTCCTTTCTGGAGCCTTTAGGAAGAGATCCATTTCCTAGCTCTTGTGGGTTGTTGGCACAACTCAGTTCCTTGCAGTTGTAGTACTGAGGCCCCCATTTCCTTGCTGGCTGTCAACTGAGGGCTGTTCTCGGCTTCTAGAAGCTGCCTGCATGCCTTGGCTGGTGTTTGATTAGACTGAACCCACACAGATAATCTTGGATAAATTCCCTATCGAGGCAAATAACCTGAAATACATGTACAAAATCCCTTCTGCTATGGAAAGTAACATATTCGCAGGTTCTAGAAATGTGGGCATCTTTGTGGTGACTCATTATTTACCCCCTGCCCAAAAATAAACATGGAAAAAAAGTTACAGATGAATCCCATTTTTGAATATTGACACAATATAAAGAACTGAAGGTAAGCAGCAAATAAATTTTGCAGCATGTAAAAAGTCGAAGAATGACACCCTTAGCTGAGTGTGATTCATTTCACAAATTCAAGTGTGATTTAAAAGTACAACTTATACGAATACATCACACCATGCAATTAAAGACAAATAAATCAACACCTTTTTTTTCAATGTTCAAAAATCAAATTCATTTGCAACACAATGAAAATATTAAGGAAAAGAAAGTGGGATGGAAGAGCTAATTGTCTAAAATCTGTAAACTTCATCTTTGGACTTTTCCTTGTCAATGGCTCATAATGTCAAATAACAGAGCACTTCATAATCGACCCACCACCTAACAATTCTATAAAATCAGGAGTTATACTGCACCATTTTGCAGAAGAAACCAAGCTTCGTACGTGAAATAACTTCCTCCAGAACATCCGCTGGTGTCTTTCCCTCCATCATCTCTTATCCCTACTCCATCAGCAGGGCCCCAGCAGCCACGGCAGCCACCATCACAGTGGGGGCTGCAAAAGGGCACTCTACTTCTAGAAGCATTTCGGAAACTTCCCAGGGATGGAAAATAAACATATAGTTTGATTTCCTGGGGTGTAAAAGAACCTTTTATATTTTCTCCTCCAAACCTGTGTTTTCACAAATTAGAAAAAGATTGAAGTTCAAGAAAAGACTTACCTAAGGTCTTGCCTTTATTTTGAAACAGCATCTAGATCAGAATCCAGGTTTCCAGGCTCCTTCTTCCATTATTTTATGGTCCTGGGGAAGGGAAAAGAAGAAACACAGAAAATTGCTTACATTTATCCTAAGCAAGTTGATGACATTCTGACATCCTTTTTGGTTGCTTTGGAATTTTTGGAACTTAAGTTGTTTGAATGTGCCTTTTTCCTTTCCTTCATGGACTGGTGAGCCCAGTCCTGCTTGCCTCACCTCTCCCACCTGTTCTGCTCCTTGTCCTCTGGCCATTGTGCTATGTATAAGACCATCATTAGAACCTGGGAAAGAAAGTAACACTAAATTCATGTCTCTGGCAATTGCTTTGGTCACCAAGTTCAATCTCTAGGAAAGAGCCATTTTCTTCTTATGTCTTCACCTAGTCTTTGAACCTGGCATGTGTTTCAAGGCTCACTCTGTAAATTCAAGCTCTGCATCTTGACTTTCTGGCACAGAATAAGATATTTCTCCTCTAAATCCTGTAAGTTGCTGAACACCTAGTATATGCCAGATATTGTATCGAAGGCTTCCAAATATTCTCCTTTATTTAATCTCAGAACAGCTCATTGAAGAGGGATTATTCGTTCCAAGATGAGGAGATTGTAAAACTCAAAAGAATCATAATATTAAGAAGGCCACAATCATAGTCATTACCATTTACTGAGAATATGTTATGGGCCAAAGGCTGTCTTAAAGGCTTTTTAGTATTAATTTGTGAAATTCTCAGACAATTCCATAAGGTACCACCACTATTATCCGTATTTCACAAACAAGAACACTGAAGCATACAGAGCTCAAGAATCATGCCCAAGGACCCATACTTCATAAGTGTAGCATCAGATTTAGAAATCAGGCAGTTGAATACAGAGCCTAGCTCTTAATCACTAAATTATTTGTCCAGGATCACATAGCAGGTAAAAATAGCATTAGAGAGGGGCATCTCGGTGGCTCAGTGGGTTAAGCGTCTGACTCTTGGTTTCAGCTCAGGTCATGATCTCACAGTTGTGAGATCAAGGCCCAAATCAGGCTCCGCACTGAACATGCAGCCTGTTTGGGATTCTCTTTCTCTGTCTCTCTATGTCCCTCCCCTGCTTGCGTGCTCTCTTTCTCAAAATAAACAAATGAATATTGAAAAAACAGTATTAGAGAAATAAATGAACTGCCCGTCAACTGAGAATTTGAGGATGGATAAACAAAATGTGGTATACCTGTACAATAGACTAATATTTGGCAGTAAAAAAGAATTAATGAAATACTGAAACACGCTACAACATGTAAATTATAGAAGCAGTTACAAAAGAATGCATATAATGTGAATCCAGTTATAGGAAATGACCAGAATAGGCAAATCTATACAGAAAATAAAACAGCATTTACCTTAGGCTGAGAAGGAAGGCATGAATGGAGAGAAATGGGGAGAGACCACTAATGAGTATGGCCTTTTTTTCGGGGAGTGATAAAAATGTTGTAACATTTTGGTGTAGTTGCACAACTGTGTGAATATGCAAAAACCCAGTGAACCGTATATTTTAAATGGGCAAACTGTATGGTATGTGAATTATATTTCATTAATTGTGTTTAAAATAATGGGGCTAGAACATCAACCCCAGACTTTCAGATTTCAAGCCTGTGTTTCTTCTGCTCTATTTTCTTGGCCACCCCATCATTATTTAGCATCCCCTCATATCACTAGTTAGCTTTTCCTTGTTGGTTCCTCAACTCTTCATAATTAGTCTAATCAACTACTATAGGACAAGAACTGTATCATCATTTTCTTTGTTCCATCAAATTCCAAAAGGCCTAGTATTTCCAATGTCAGCTCAACATATTTTCTATTGAATGATAAAAAACATTTCCAACTGAGGTGATTTCAAGCTTACAAAATAGGTCTGTTCCCAAAAAGGTGAGACTTCAATTTTATATTGAACATTTAAATATTTAATGTGCTTAATATCTGTCACCATGTCACCAACTCTGTTTTAGAGGGAATGGCCATCTGCCTCTTTTTTATTTTGGGAAATCTGATTATTTTTTATTTTTTTATGTTGTGGCCTATACTCATTGAGATATCCTTACAGAAAGTTACATTTTAAATCTCCTTGCCTATTACAAATTAATTTGGCTCATTGTTACAATGCTAGAGACTCTATGCAGGAAAATTTAAACTTGTTAAAACTGTTTTTGACATTCAGTGTTATAATACTGTAAGTAGGTTTCAATTCAACATTTCCATTAGCTGGTAGTAATAACTTGTACTAAAAATAACATACGATTGCAATATTAAAAGGGCAAATAAACAACTATGTAGACATGTGTGTGTAATTCAGCAGTTTTCATGGACTTGTACTATCAAAGAATCACATATATTAGAATGTAGTTAAACAGTATTTTTTTAAGTATTACTGTGTTCTTACCTTCCTTCTCCACTAACTACCAAATCTCTCAATTATATGATAAGGACTCCCCTGCCTTCTTTCTTTCTCCTCCCTACCCATTCCACCCACCTCAGGAATTTTACCCTACCACCCAGGGAATGATAGAAATGGATTCTGGTGTATCCTTGGAGACAATAGATAAAAGAGGGCTATGGAAGAGGGAAAGGAGAGAGGAAGGGATCCTTCTGAGAAAAGAGGGATGCAAAAACTCCCCTTGAGAGCCCAAGGATGTTTCCAAACCTCTCTCCTATTATTGACCAGACAAGACCACTTATCAGCTCATTGCATATAGAGTTTGACAAAATGGGTCAAATCTGCATCCCCACGGATTTTGCTCTGTGCATCCTTCCTCTGCCTGTCCCAGGGCAGGTGGACCTGCAGAAAATGGTAACAAATAGCAAAACGACTTCTTTGTTTGTAGGCAGCAATTTTTTTTTTTCAGAGAATGAACCACTCTCACACAGACTCACATTATATGGAGAATTTCACTTGAACAAATTTGAGCACACACATTCATTTGTAAGGAGACAGAGAGAAAGCAACAAAGGGAGTCAATGAGTGAAGTCTTTGAAAGATGGAACATGTGAACCTCATCTTCTTTCTAAAATTCCCTATTCCCTTGCTCTTTTGGTGCAAACATTATGGCACATTAAATTACATATTTTGGTACAAAATGTCCCCCAAAGGCAATTCAGCTTCATCCGGTACTCAATCAAAAAAAGAAAGACAGTTCCAAAGCTGCTGGGAAAATCTGGCTGGGTTGAACTTACCAGGAGACGATATATATGACTTTCTAAAGGTTTGTTCAAGCACAATATTTATTAAGGTGATGGTTGCATTCCCCACTGACTATTGAAGAAATTCTTTCATCATATTCTATAACACTCTATTGAGTTGACAAAATATGCTTTCTGCACTTGCTTTTTTTGGTGGATTTGAGGTATTTATATTAATTCTATAACTAAAATGTTCTGTTAAAACTTTTGCAAATCACATACTTGATAAAGAACTTGTGTGCAGTATATAAATAATACTTATAACTCATTAATGATAAAACAAAGGAAAATATTAAAGGGAGCAAAACTTCATCTCTGTGATATTCTTTCCAAAAACTCATAACCTTCATCTAATGATGGTAAAAAAAAAAAAAAATCAGACAAACACAGTTTGGGAGATATTTGACAGAATACCTGGCCAGTACTACATAAGAATGTCAAGGTTACAAAAAACAATGAAAGACAGAGAAAGTGTCACAGACCAGAGGAGACTAAGGAGATAGGGCAACTAAATGTGGTATGGTACTCCAGAATAAATCCTGAATAGGAAGGAGACATTAATGGGAAAATTTGCAAATGTAAATAAAATTTGGAGTGTGGTTAATAGTAATGCATCTATTTATAACAAAGGTACCATGTTAATGCAAGGTATTAGTAATGAATGGACCCGAGTAAAGGTTATAGAGGAACTCTGTATGCTATCCTTGAAACTTTTTTATAAATCAAAAAACTTGCAAAATGAAATTTTTATAAATTTTTTTAGTGTTTATTTTTGAGAGAGAGAGAGGCAGAACATGAGCAGAGGAGGGGCAGAGAGAAAGGGAGACACAGAATCTGAAGCAGGCTCCAAACTCTGAGCTGTTGGCACTGAGTCTGATGTGGGGCTCAAACCCACGAACCACATGATCATGACCTGAACCAAAGTCAGACGCTTAACCAACTGAGCCAACCAGCAACCAGGAATTCTTATTTTTTCAAACAGGCTAAATATTTGACTAACATTCACCACAGGAGATATATAATTGCCTAAAACAGATCAAAAAGAGAGAGAGAGTGAGAGAGATTCAATAGTATTAGTGAAATGCAAATTAAAACCACAGTTAGATACCACTGCACAAATATCAGAAGAAAAAAATTAAAAATAGTGATAACATGTATTTCTAGCAAGTGTGTGGGGAAATTTGATGACTCATCCCTTGGTGGTGGGAATATAAAATGATGAAGCCACTGCCAAAAACACTTTAATGGTTTCTTACAATATTAAACATAAATTTACAGTATGACTTATCAATTTTACTCCTAGCTACCTACTCAAAGGAATGAAAACGTGTTCATGACAGTATTATTCACACCAGCCAAAAAATGGACACAACCTAAATGTCCATCGACTGCTGAAATGTTACACAAAATATAGGATATTGACACAAATGGAGTATCATTCAGCCACAAAAAGAAAGAGGTACTGATATATGCTGCAACGTGGGTAAACTTTTGAATGAAGACAGGCACAAGAACCACATATTATGTGATTTCATTCATCTGAACTGCCCAGAAAAGGCAAATAGAACATAAATAATTGATTCCCATGAGTTAAGTAACCATAAATATGCACAAGGTTTCTTTTGGGGGTGATGAAATGTTCTAAATTAGACTGTAGGCATGATGATATAACTTTGTAAATGTTAATATCTTAAGCCACCCAATTGTCTTCTTACATGAATTTTGTTTATATAATTTATACATCAACAAAACTGTAAAATATGTGAAACACATGGGTTTTTTGGTATAAAATTTAGATTATGAAAGAAAGTAGAAAGTACTCATTACTGATAATTTCATCACTTAAAAATACATTTTGGTAGATATTCTTACAGCATACGGTTTCCTATTGATTTTCATTTTAAAATCAGGGCAAGTTGTAAGGAAATTTATTTTCTCAGCTGACGCTTATTAACTTAGAGAGTTAAATAGTTAGGGTTTATACCTTGGAGACTGTCTTTAAGAACATGATCATACTTTTATGTCACATGGTTTAGTCCTCAATGATGCGACTGCCAGATAGTGTTGATTACAGTCAAACCGGCCTGGAAAATCCCAACGTATCCTTGTTCTCCAGCAAAGCAGAAGCCATAACTGCACTTCTAACCCAATTAGAAACACAAAAGCTCTGTCTCCAAAAAACAACTCAGGAGATCAGGAAGGTCATATACTTGCATTTTGGCTTTTCAGACCAGAACGCGGAGGGCACTTTTCTTGTCATCTGAACAGACAAGAGTGGCAGACACTGTCTGTGACCTTTGGCGGCCGTGCTGTGCAGAGAACTACTTGCATGGCTTAAGAAAGAGTGCTCAAAATAAAACATATAAGATTGTGTTTGGGTTTTTTTCCCTTTCTTTTATTTTCTTGTTATTGTTTTACTGTGTCAAGGAGAAAGGAAAAGCTTCCGTGTATTGCTCAGATATTGCTAAATGAATAAAACCTCCCCACCCCAAAATAATTAACCCTCCAGAACTTTTTCAGCTATTCTTGAAAAACTTCTTTACCATACCTCATGCATGCAACCTGCTTTATCGTGTGTAGACAATATATGCAATGACAAATTTACTGAGCAAAAGAAACTTGAAGTACACACACACACACACACACACACATACACGAACAAATATAGCTTAAATTATTTCATTTAAACAACCTGCTGTTCTACACTGAATTTCTTCCAGGCATGTCAAAAGTATAGATAAATCTTGCCTGTCATAATGGAGAAAATGAACAAAAGTAGAATATCCCAATAAATGTGTGTGTGTGTGTGTGTGTGTGTGTATATATATATATATATATGTAAATTTTTTTGGCTATTTCTCAACCACATAAAAAGCACTCAAAAAATTTCTAATGCTGCCCGAGTCCTGACTTTTTCTCTGCCTGCTGTGAAACTATGGGGAGGGATCCTTCCCTAAATAATTAATTTAATTCCAAATGCCCTAATTAGAAGGTGCAAGACATTGGCAGAAACATGCCCACAAGCACTAGAGGGCAATGCTGGACAAATATTACTGAGATACAAGTAAACACTAGTGAGTATGACTGGATACTCAATTGTTTTCAAATGAGCAAAATTTCAGATGCGGTTTTGAATATTCGAACTCTGTGAGCAGGATGAAGTTTCCAGCTATTATTGCCTTCCAAACTGATTACAGGAATGGAGAAATAGGGCAGGGTTTTCTTGGTAGCAATCAACTCTGCTTCCTGGCTTCATCAGGGCATTTTGCCGAGATTGAGGCTGGGCCAGTTAAAGAGTAGGTCGGCACAGAGAGAGGAGATAATGGCTAATGTTAAAGTCAAGGAAGTTTCTAGAATCAGAAATCAGAATCAAAGTCTGGATTCTACAGTGGAAAAGAAAAGGCTGCTCACTCAATTATGTATCATGATCTCATAATGTATTGGGAACCAAGGAGTTATATGAGGGTGAGAATTATTTATGCAAGTTTAAAAAATTAATTTAATTAGAAATTAAATTAAATGTGGATTAAAACCACAAAATTATAAAAGGACCATTGTTGATGAGCATGATGGTGATGGTAGATGCAGGGTGCAATAACAATAAAAGATTAAACTCTGGGTCTTATTTTTTATTTCTCCCTCATAAGTGCAGTAGAATCATAGTCCTGCAGAAAATGAGGATAAAATCCCCTAGTAGAGATTCAGTAAAGCAGGGGCTTCCAATGTGTGGCCCCAGGACAAACAGCATCAGTATCATCCAAGAACTTGCTAGAAAATAAAGTTTAACAAAAAGAAAGAAAAAGAAAATTCTTAGACTTCACTCCAGAGCTCCTGAGTCAGACTCTCGGGCAGTAAAGCCCAGAAATCTGTGTTTTAATAGGATACATGAAATTTTGAGCAACACTGAACTAGAGGAAGAGTAGAAGAGGTTATATGTGGAAAACAATAATTATATAACATCATATATGTTATAATCATGGAGTATATAATCTACCACCTCTGTTATACTTGCTTTATTTCATACACACAAAATCTTCACGTTGTAAAAAAACTATTTTCCAGAATTCGTAATTTATTTTTATGCAACTTAAGATGTATTTTATATAGAGTGATTTAAATGCTGATGGCTAGATTCTAAAACTAGCACAGAATCCTCATTAAATTTCTAATAATAGTACTGACAATGATAGTAAAGCATACAAATGTATAATACTTTAGCCTACAAAACATCTGTCAAATAGAAAAAGTGAGTCAAATAACTTGCCAAAGATCATATAATTAGTATTGAGTAGGAAGCTAGAACTTGAATCCAGAACTTGCAACACCAAAACCAGGGCACTTCCCATGGCATCACAGCTACTTATACCATAAATGAAACACTATCAACAGTCAACAACAACAACAAAACAGTCCCCGGTAATCGTGATAAAGCAAAATTATATTTTCATAAAATTGACTGGCATTTGATGAAAACCTGGTTTAATTAAATAAAGAAAGAAAAGCAGATGGAGTTTCCTAGAGAGTGGAAGGAAACTTTGGATATTTTGCAAGAGTTAAAAAGGGAATCCAATTATGGAAAAGATACTGTGTGGAGGAAACAACCCAGCTTCCCAACAGTGACAACTCGCGGTGAATGCCCAGTCCGCCACCAGGGGAGAAAGGAAAGAGGAAGGTATTTGGGGCTGGGTAGCTAGTTGCCATTAGAGCTGAAGAGTTAAGTACATCTGAGATTGGGCAAGACACGGGAAAGTGTGACTTGCTTGTGATCAAGCGATCAACACTTCCTAGGGAGCTACTTTGTGCCAAGCACTCTGAGGTCCGGGACGAGGGTGAAGCGAGCAGGGCACTTGCCCCAGGTGCAAAATCTAAAGGGGACACAAAAAACACTCAGCAATCAGGACCTTTCAATGCAATATTTTTTTAAATCATAATAAATGTCATAAATTCATGATGAAGAAAATAGCAAAACGTGAAATAAAGATGGCATCTGTTTTATTATTGTTTTCCCTTGGTTTCAGGCTCCAGTATGTGTTAGGGTGCTGTTAGTGATCTTGTCTTTATTCCCCATTCCGATAATTTGCTCACCTTGAGATGTTTTGCATTAATTTTCATTTGGAGAAATGTTGCATAAAAATACTGACTTACCTTAATTATTGAGTTTGAGTCCTTCAGTTTTGTACCAGGTGCCTCATTCACTGTACCCTAGCCTTGGCCCTGCATCGTGCTAAAAGCTCTACGTCATTTATCTCAAGGAAGCATCACAACCCATAAAGTGCATGATTTGTTAGGTGTGAAAATTTAGTATTTGAAAAAAAAATTTTTATGTTTAGTTTATTTTTGAGACAGAAACAGAGCATGAGTGGGGGGAGAGGCAGAGAGAGAGAGACACAGAATCTGAAGCAGGCTCCAGGCTCTGAGCTGTCCTCACAGAGCCTGACGCGGGGCTCAAACTCATGAACCAACTGTGAGATCATGACCTGAGCCTAAGTCAGACACCTAACCAACTGAGCCACCCAGGTGCCCCCCAAATTTAGTATTTTTAACGCAGGAAAAAACATTGCATTTGAAAATATATCTAAGCATACAAAGATACACAGAGACACGCAAATATCCTATCATATTTGAGGGAAGAGTGGGTATCAACTCAATCTCACATGCCAGTTTCTGTTTGTAACAGCCAACAGTGCCCGAAGGCACAATTCCACGTGTTTGACTCACTTATTACATTTCTTTCCATCACTTTCCTAATTTGGTACATGAAACATGCTCAGATTTTATAAGTGCTGTTAATGGTAGGAATCATTGAACCCCCACTGAAAGAAACGCATCTTAAAATCTATACCTCAAAAATCTGGCCAACAATTGATTCTGGTTGTTTCCTGGCATGGAGAGACCCTAAGAGTGAAGGGACAGGTGGAATGGGACCAGAAAAATGAACATGAGAAAAAAGCAGTGGCAGAAACACTAGAAAGAAGCACATGTCCCCGCTAAGGTCGAAGTCCCTGACTTGCCTCCCTTTGTCTCAGAATCACGTGAAGCCTGGGATCTTTCTCAGACCTTCACATTCTGCTTGTCTGGGGCGAAGATTGGGCATCCCAGAGGATGCTGATGTGCAGCCAAGCTTGAGAGCCAGGGGACCCACGGACTCAGTCTGGGTTGAACCAGTGTAAACAGGACTCTCCTTGGTCTTGCTCGAGCAATGAGAGATATACAGTGTTGGGCCTCTCCTATGCTTTTGTTGGGCTGTGAATGGGTTGGTAAACAGGGAAATCTGAACTGTTCCAGAGAATGGAGGGAATGTTTAAAGGGGTGCGTGTTTGGCCTGGGTGGCTCAGTTGGTTGAACGTCTGACTTTGACTCAGGTCATGACCTCACAGTTCATGGATTCGAGCCCTGAGTAGAGCTCTGCGCTGGGACTGTGGACCCTGGGATTCTCTCTTTCTTCTTCTCTCTCTGCCCCTCCCCAGCTTGCACTCTTTCTCAAAATAAATAGCTTTTTAAAAAAAGTCAAGAGCTGTGTGGTTGTGGGGCAGGAAGGAAAGACGAGATCACTGAGAAATGAGTTTTTATTATGTTTATGCTGTATAGTGTGGTACTTTAGTGCTTTTATTCCCATGTGACCTTCAGAAAAATATTTATTATTGCTGGCCTTTGGCAAAGACTATCTTTTGGGGCTGATGTCAAACTGCTGAGGACTTTTCGGGTGGAGAGGCATAAAAGCACAGACTGCCCTTCAGTTATGTGGTCTAATAAGGGAAGGGTATACAGAAGGGACCCTGGCAAACAGCAGCCAGAGGATCCCAGCTTCCAAAAAGAGAGAGTACCAGGTGCTGCCACCACACTGTCTGAATGAACTGGAGATCTCACAGGAAGGATGTCTGGCAGGCATTTCATTTTTCTGGAATCACAGCCTGCAGGGGACCGATACTCAAGTGTTCTGGAGTACTGAGCTGTTACCACTTATCACATCCCTTTTGTAACCTCTTGCTGAGTTGCTTCGCCAGTGTTAAAGTGGTGGTGTGGCAGTGTGGTGTATTTTTCAAATTGAGCTGGAAGGTATGAGTTACCACAACCCTTGTACAGTTCACAACACAGTTTCTATGAGGGTCACACACATCCACTTTGATCATTTTCTCTCATAAGCACAGTTAAAAGGAATGCATTGTAAAAGAATTTTGTGAAATACCAGCATGATGAGCATGGTAAGGGCAAAAGCAGTAATTACTATTTTAAGATGGTGTGGCCCAGACATGTGGAAGGAAGCAGAGCTGACACCCTCCAGCTGCATCAGTTTCACTTTTGACCTTGGATAAGAGATCTAGATATCTGCACTCACAGCTATCTTCCCAGGGGCGCCTGGGTGGCTCAGTCAGTTATGTGTCTGACTCTTCGTTTCAGCACAGGTCATGACTTCACGGTTTGTGAGTTCGAGCCCTGCATCAGGTTCTGTGCTGACAGCACAGAGCCTGTTTGGGATTCTCTCTCTCTGCCCCTCCCCCACTCTTTTTCTCTCTCAAAATAAACTTAAAAAAAAAAAAACTATCTTCAATTTTCCACATTAAATAAAAAGATCCCGTGGTAATATTTTTTTTAAACGGCCACAGCAATATTTCTGTTCTGTATGTTTTGTCTCTTTCCTTTGTCTGTTTCCTCTCCCTTGAACCTGAGCATGCCTGGGACTGTGTGGTGTATACAGTCTAACAGAGCCGACATTGTGAGACTTCCCAGAAGGTCACAACTTCTCCCTGGCTAATGTGTAGGATATTCGGTTACCCTGTAGCCCCATGCTGGAGAGATCATGTGGAGGGACCCCATAAAGACACAGAGAGATGCCTAAACAGCCCCAGCTATTCTAGAGTCTTCCCAGATCAAGCGCCAGGTACATGAGTGAGTGAACTTTGGATGATGCCAGCCCTAACCTTCAAGCTGTCCCACCTGACATGAAGGGGAGCAGAGAGGAGGTGTCCCTGCGGGATGCTGCACAAATTCCAAATTCATGAGCAAAATCGATAAAATCATCATTTTAAGACATCAAGAGTCAGCGTGGTTGGTTATATGGCATTAGATAAGCAGACGAGATGCAGAAAATCTATTACTGACAATATTGCACCAGTGGAAGGAATATGTTCTGACCATCTGATATAAAATAGCAACCCTCTGTTGCCACTCTCTCTACTCTTTACACATTTTTCCATAGTAATTACCACTCCCTAGTATTATCTATTGATATTAATCTATCTATTGATTGTTTATTTCTGTTTCTCTACACTAAGAGAGTAAGTTCTGCTAGGCACAAAGAGACTTTGGTTGTTCACTGCTGAGTCTAGAATGTACAGACACATAGTTCTGTAGCGAGACTGAATGAGAGACTCTTTACTCACTGCCGTTCCTAAAAGAATAGCCAGAAACTAATTTCTTGATATTTGTTTTAGATTTTTTTTATATGATCTGGGTCAAATATTTAACATGAGTAAAGAACAAAATTGTTCAGCAGCCTAATTTTTATTTTACCAGAAATGGCTGGATTAAGTTTTGGTTTTATTTCCCTGCGACTTCAATTTTATGAGAAACCAAATCAACATTTTGGAAATGTGTTTCTCTTCATATGTAATGAACCTTGATGAGTCATGAAATGAAAGTATGTCCAACCTCCTCGGGAACCTAATGAATGACATCTCCATGAACATGGTAAGGAACTTAAACTTCAGGCCAGATTTCATAAAATCCTTGTAAGCGTTCTCTAACGGTGCAGTCGATACTTCCACAAGACTAATCACAACAAATGATTCAGGGCATTATTTAAGTGTGAAACTCATGGCTGTGGAAAGAATAAAAGAAGCATTGCAATAGCACACATCTTGTTAAAGGCTGACATGAAGCCAATTCTGTTCACATTTTTGTTCTAATTTCAGATTTCTCAATGTTCAGCTCCTTAACAGTTTCCTCCCAGCAAGTACTTGAAAGATGTGGGGTTTAAAATTGAGAAATGTGAAATTAGGTGGCTTGGAACTCAGATACCAACCTACCAAAGAAAGGGAGAAAGGGTGGAGGCCTCCTAGGGAAGACTAAGTGATTTTTAGGGAAGATGAATGGGCCTTCGGAAGAGTGGATGGGAGGCATGGTAGTTTGTGACTGTCTGTGTATGGTATTTACTTCCAGTCTCCTCTGCAGTGGTTAAGACCCTATCTTCCCTGTTTGCTGGCATTCCCAGGGAGGCTTTCTAGGCCAAATGAATTGCTTTCAGAAAATCTGTCTTTAACCAGGTAAGGGCAGTTCAGAGAAAGATTCGTCCTGTATCAGCTTTCCTTCAAGTGCCTACAGGTCAAAACAATTAACATATCAAAGCAACTATTTTAGGGTGGCAACAGTGCTTGCAATCATCACCAATATCCAACTCCAGAACTTGTTCACTATCCCCCACATGAGCTCTGTATCCATTAAATAGTAGCTCGCCATTCGTGCCTCCTGTGAACCCTTGGAAACCTCTCTTCCACTTTCTGTCTCTATGACTTTGTTTACCCTAGGTACCTCCTGTAAGTGGAATCAGATTACTTGGGGATTTTTTGTTTGTTTCTGCAACTGTCTTATTTCACTGGCATAATGTTTTTTGAGGTCCATCCATGTTGCAGCCCGGATCAGAATTTCAGTTTTTTTAAGGCTGAATAGTAACCCATGGTGTGCATAAATGAATATATCACCTTTTGTTTATCTATAAGCCAAAGCACATGGGAAAAGTCTAAATATATCTCATGAGAAGGGAAGAGAAATGTTGCTTCTCAAAAGGAAGGGGGAAACGAAGCAAAGCAAATAATCTCAGGAGCAGGGAAAGTAAGTAAGGCGGAATGAGGCTGGGACCATTGTGTGGTGGGCCAATGGACCTTGAAAGAATGTAAATTTCCAATGTTTGCTTATCAGGTGTTTGACTACCTGTGATGAACTCCCTCTCCCAACTCATTTCCACATCTTTAGTAAAACCAGTCACTACACTCACAAGTACATAGTAGAAGTAATGCTCTTCATTTATTTACATATTTTTCAGCATCAACTGAGAATGGACTGAATTTTACATCTGGTTCAGAAGAAGGACTCCCAGTTGATTGTGAAATGGTAAGCCCCTAGGAATCCCCTGAAATACCAGAGAGGGGTTTGTACTTTTACGGAGCAGGGATGAGGATCAGGTCAGTCATGTCAAAATTTCAAGGGGCCTAGAGATCTCATGAGATAACTGGTCTAATTTACTTCACTACCTTTTGTAGAAGGAGAATTTTGAAAAGTCACTTCACCAACCAGACTGAATGACCACCACCGATCAGTTTTTGCTCTCAGGTTTGCTCTCATTGAAAGAGCATGAGGGCTACTTTGGAAAATCCCTTTGGAAGCCCATTCAAATACATCAAGACCGCAAAATTCAAAGAATTGTTCAACTCTGTGAGAATTTCAGAGAAAACCTCCTGGCATCTGTTAAAAATAGTGTTTTTGAGAGATGCTCTAGGTTGTGTAATTTGAGAACACAATTCTGGAACAGAGCTCTGGTGTACTTCCCCACAAAAATAGCCCAGCGTGTGGACATAAATGCACTGTGCAGAGGAATCTAAGAAGGAGGCAAGTATTGGCTTTAGAAATTACTAATATCCCATTAAAAGATTCCTGCTTGGTCACCTGTATTTGCTTTAACTATTTGAAAAGAGCTTTCACCTTAACTATCAGAAAATTTTCTCCAGGTTGGTGATTATAATCTTTCCATTAACACATTAGGCTTTTTACTCAATTTCTCTTTGTGTTTTTCAATCCCCACCCCACCCCAAACACACATACATAAATACATATACACACACACATATACCCATACGCACATATGGACACACACATACACCCATACATACACACACATACACATGCATACACTCAATATACCCATATATATACACACACACACAGAGGCTTCATTGTCATTCTCTACATGCTTAGCTGCTTCTTGCAAAGTTATCTCTTCCTTCTCATAACATTCCTCTCTTTTGAACAGGAAAAAAAATCCTGTTACAATATTGATTTGGACATCATTAACAAGCAGTGGTGGCCTTGGTAACTGATATGTTTGCTCTAGTATGTGAATCCTTATCAGCAATCAGCCTGATGAAGGAAAAAGTCACCAGGACAAATAAATGAAGGGCCTCATGACACCATTAGGAAATGAGTTTTCAAGTTCCAGTCCCAGCAGGTTTTATTATGGGGCCGTGTCCCATATTATGTTCATCATTTGCTACTCTGGAATCACTGACTTGGGTTGATGTCAGTCCTGCCCTCTCAGGCATATCTCTGAGTTACGGGAAAGGTAAACGGATCAGATAGAGTAATCAAACTCTTTGCCTAGTGTAATTACTTGAACTCATTTTACAGGTATCCTTGTCATATGACCTTGTTTAATTCCCAGTATACAATTTGATATCCATCCTTTTAATAACATGCACACCGAAAAGTTTTAGCACAGGGAGCAGAGAATCTTATATTCCGCCTGACACTGCACCTTCTTGCTTTCTGCAGTACTTTCTGAACCCATGTGGACAAAACCCAGAGACAAAAGAAAGCCAGTTTGGGGAGGCTCAAATTTAGATGGTATACACACAAATCCAATTTCTAAAAGTGAAATTAATAAACAATTTTCAATGCGGTAGTTTATCACTTCCCTTGCTCAACCAATAAATTAACCATTGAAGGAAATATCCAACACATTCCCTGCCTTGCAGTATACTTTCCAAGGGAAAGATTGACATTTAAATGGATACTACAAAACAATATGCTTCCATCACGGCTATGACCAAAAGCCTGTACTTAAAATTCTTCTACAGCTAGGAGTGGAGGCTGGGCCAATAGAAGAAATTCTCCAGCAGATTGGTTCATCCTTGGTACCTTTGCACATGTCATTCCTATTCTACCTTTTTCCTTTGTACTTCTTTAGACTCACTGTATTCTTAACTATAGATATAATACTAAACAAGAAAGACATGGACGTTCACTTAATGGGATTTGTAATCCAAAGATTACAATACTTTGTCTAAGTGGCACTTTGCATTTATTAATCATTTAATCAAAACCATAGCAACACTAAATAATAATGATGGCTAATATTTCTTAGGCAGCTGGTATGGGTCCTGGCTCTGTTCCAAGTGTCATAATGTATTTAATTCTCACAGCAATTCTGATGTGAGTATTCTTATTATCTTTTTTATACTTGAGCAAATTGGGGAGCAAGAACATTAAATAAATGTGTCCAAGGTCACATAACTAGTAAGTAGGAGAGTCACTCTGTAAAGCTAAGTTATCTTACACCAGTGTTATGCTACCTCTTTTTTTTTAAGTATATTTACTTATTTTGAGAGAGAGAGAGAGAGAGAGAGAGAGAGAGAGAAGAGGGAGAATACCAAGAAGGCTCAGTCCTGTTAGCACAAGCCCAATGCGGGGCTTAAACAAATGAACGATGAGATCATGACCTGAGCCACAATCAAGAGTCGGACGGACACTCAACCAACTGAGCTACCCAGGCACCCCTAAAATTGATGTAAACCATTAGCTTCCACTTCTGGGATGGTAGATTGGTTTCCTTTTATATGCCAACTTTGATGCACAGTTAGAAGCTTTGTGGAGAACAGGTTGAAAAATATGACAAAAGTTGTGCAAAGATCAATTAGTGATGTCTGCCATAGTTTGGAGATTGTATATACACACAGACATAAATATATATTCGCTAACTCTATTCTGGATTGCTATTTTTAAAGAGGTGTACAGCCAGATGATGTTTCTTTACAGAAATGGGAAACATTGCATGCTTTTCCCTTTGTCTGGGTCATACATGTAAGGAAATATGAAGATAATCATCTCTCAAGATTTGTGAGAGCCTGGAAAGCTCCAAAATGCTTTGTCTGTGCCCTTTCTTACCACAGGGGCCAAGGAAGCATCTAGTTCTTGGGTTACTTAGCTGCACATGGCCCCATGGGAGAGAGATTTAGCCTCTAAAAGTAGCAGCCTGATTGACAACTGAATCTAAAATTGATTCTTTTGTTTCCAGAGTTTTCAAAGTAAATGCACATAACAAGTTATTTCAGCTCCCTGAGAAGCCATAGAAAACACAAAGTATTAAGATAACTAACATTTTCATAAGGTAGGCCATATTACAAATCCCCTAAAAAGTCAAAGAGCCATACTTGACAGAACTAAAAAACCAGGAGGAAATAGATCTGGATCCTATTTTGACTTGTTGGAGCATTAATAAAAAGAAATAAAGACCAATTCGACAGTGTGATTTAAACTATTTCCATTTTATATCACATTTTTTTAAAACATATCATATACGCTCCTTTTCTTCAGGGCCCCAAAGGCTTAAAATACATTGACTTAATGCCTATGGGAAAAGCGACTGTGGGTGTAATTGTGACAGTTCTCCAGATCTTTGCCATTTCGTCCATTTATATATCATTACCATGGCTACTGTGATAACATTTAAAATAATTCCAATGTAAATCTGACAGCACTTCATTAGATTTTCGTAGAATCGTGTAATTAGGTAAGAAAAGACCGCTGATTGAGAAGGTTAGAATTGCCTGAGACACGATTGCGTTTCACAATTCACAATCACAACATTCCTTCTCAAAAGCCCTCCCTAATTTAACAGATGCTCCTTTAAACTGGGAATCAGGAGACAGTGGTTGTAAAATTTAAGGGTTTAGTGGAGGGGGGAAAGAATAACACTGAGCTACCTTTTCCTGTCTTAGAGGCGGGGTAACTGGATAGATGTCCCTCTTCCCTTCTGCGTTGCCAAAGGACTGGGAGCCCCTTTGATACTGGCTTCAGAAAAGCTTAGAACCCTGAAAAGATTAAGCCTCTGGATCTTTAATATTGTAATTTACCGTCTTTATTTTTCTTAACAAAGTGAATATAATTAAGGAAGATAAAAGTGCCATTAAATCAAGGTTCTCTCAGGACGAAAAGCCTCCTACCAACAGAAATGGCACAAATCTGATTCATTTTCTTAATAATCTTCAAATATATGGCTTATTCCCGGGCCCAGAGGTGAAGTTGAAGTTAAGCATAATTTTTAAACAAACGCATTCTGTATTCCAAAGAAGCGAGCAGCAGCATGAAAGCTATTTAAGCAGCAACCATAGCCGCCTTGTTTGCAAAAAGGCATCATAAATGCTCAGTTTGACACTCTTTGGGGTTTTAACTGGGGGAGAATGTTTACACTCTTGAAATCTTCTATAATGAGGAAGAATTTAGACTAATTGGCAAATCTAATAGGAGAGCTGATTAGTTCGTACAAATAGCTCAAATCCATTATTTGACACAGACCACACAACTGTGGCCTTTCTTAAGAGAGCTCTATTCAATTTTATAACAGAGCGGGGAAAAAAAAATGCAGACAAAATCAATTTGTTATTGTTCTCAAAAGGGTTGCTGTCCACCATGGAATTGACTTATAAAATTTGTGCTTAGAATCAAATTATCCAATCTGAGAGAGGAATCTACGTAGACGCACCTACCATACCAAGCAAGCAGAGAGAGACAGTGGTCCAGAAGCAAACAGCAGCATACCTGCTCAGTATCTGTTGTGAACTGGTGTTTTGTATAAAACTGTTTGTTACAATGGAATGGATTTCTCACTGATAATACTGCGTGACTCCCTCTGCTTTTCCTCCAAATACCAGGGTCCTGATGAGCAATCAATCAGATTTGAAAAAGTGAAAGGCTGACAACCTCACTTGTTTACCACGCCACCTGACTTTGAACCAGTGATCACCAGGGGGGGTGATGGGACACATTTGAATTTTGGAAGGCACATGTGGCCGTTGCAACCAGAGGTGGGGGTGGGTTATGCTGCTGGCATCTCATGGGTAGAGCCCAGGGATGCTGTCACACATCCTACAAAGCACAACACAGCCCAGAACATCAACAGTCCAAAACATCAATAGCACCAAAGTTGGAAACAAACAAACAAACAAACAACCTCTTTAACTAGATGCACTGATTATTTTCTTACCCTTGTAAATAATTAAACTTTTTTAAAAAAACCATCCATTGCCCAGCCTTCCAAATTTTTTCATTCAGACTCTTGATAAAAGCAGAGATTGTGATGGAGCCACAATTTGTAAAGAGCCCTAAATCTTAAGGGGCTGTTAACTCCTTCCATTCAGAAACAGAGAGGTCATCATGTGAAAGCTAATCATATTTTCTGAAATCACATGGGAGGATCTCTTTCCTTTGCTATTTAGGATACATGTCCAAAGGAGGCCTTCTAATCCAGACTCCTGGGAAGCGTCTGCTTACAGGCAAGGAAACCCCAGAGAAAAGGCAGTTATACCAGTGGTGAGCTTTACTGACACCCCGAAAGAGGGCATGAGCAAAGCCAGCTCCAGGCTCAAAGCCAGATCAGGTAAAAATAGTGACCAGAGATGGGCCCTTAGGTGACTTCTAAAATACCACCAGTGATGAGTGAAATCAGCCAAGCAAAGCAGGAAAGGTCCTTGTCTTTACATGGAATGAAAACACTGCCCAAAAAGTAGATCAGAGCTAGTTGCACATTATTCCTTCTCCAAGACAGAGATGCATCTGCTTTAAACCAAAACACTGAGGGGAATTGATAGCATACATTTCGTGGCAAACATTAACTCAGAACAAATTTATCCTTTACATAGCAACTTCTGTGCTGGTGATTAAATATGTCTGCTGCCACAGGTCACGCCGTTCGAATTAACACAAATATGCAAGTATTAAATTATTTCAACAGCAAGGCAAAAGCTTTCCTGGAAGCAGGCTCTCGGATCGTATATCTACCTATCTCACCTAACTCTGTGACAAAATGGTCTGGAGTTCACAGGAATTATTGCCCCATAGAGAGAAAGCTTATGAAGTAGGTATTTTAAATTCAAGACTGCAATTAACTTAGCTCAAGTTAATGTTTCAGGATTTATACCAACACAGAAATCTGGAAAAAGCCAAGATCAGACTGTAGACCACATTTATGACTCTACTATAGGGGGCCTGTTATCCTAAAAAGACAAAGCATTCCTCTTCTAGCCCTAATCAAAAGGGAACCAATGGCATAAATCTACTTGAATTTCGGAAAGGTGATTAGATGACACTTCGCAAAATTGTAAATTCTGTCAAAGATCAAGTGACTTTTAAACTAAAAACCAAGCAGGCAGTTTCTGCGAACTATCACAAAATAATTGGAAAGCCGCAGCTCAGCGACCGGCAAAAGTTTCAAAGCTAGACTTTCTGCAAGAAGCACTCTACTGGCTCCTCAACTTCTCCCCTCTACTTGGCTCTTATGCTACAACTCCTCCCAGATCTGACCTTTCTCTCTGGCAAAGAGTGATTTGAATCATATGAGAAAGCTTTTGTTTGGTTAAAAGAACCAGCTTCTTTAAGATGCACACAGTCTTGCGTTTCTATGTATTCCAGTTCACCATTCTTTGTAACACAGGCTGATTATCACCTGCATTTTCTTTCCCATTTTCTTACAATTTCTGAGGCAATAGGCAGGTGCCAGTCTGTACACGTAGATGACAAAGGAGAGGGGGCGGAAGGAAGCTTTCAAAAGGAGGGAAAATAAGGCTTAAGAAGTTCAGAGGGATGATGACACTCTGACCGTCACCAAATAAAAGGACTGAACTCTTTCTCCATACACACCAACAATATAGGGGAGGCCTGGTAGCCAAATGCACACCAGACAGCTTATATTTGTGCTGTAGGGTGGTCGTTATTCTCTTAAAATTGACTTCATCACTATAGGAGAAAAAGGAGAAATACTTACTGACTAAAAGCATCACTGCTTACCCCCTTCCTCAACAGAAAACTAGGCGCTGCCCAGGGTTATCTGACTCTATGGGGTCTTTGTATCCGCATTGTCTTTGAGCTATTTTACAACTCTGAAAGCTGTAGAATACTGATAACAACACAAATGATTCTTATCCATAGAAATGCAAATTGTCCCAGCTGTAATAGAGTTGATTATTATTGCCCTATGGATAGTGACCAAATTTGCATGAAGTAAGCAAATTCATTTCAGCAATCCTGTTTGTCTACATATTTGTTGTCTCTTTAGATTCTCCTTTGAACATGTTATAACATCTTACTGCTTTTCCTTGTTAATGAATTCAGTAAAACATTTTATATGTATTCATTTTGTATTTGTATGAGACTTATGATGATAGTCCATAAACAATGTTTTCAAATTGGAAGATGATAGCCCTAAATCAAATTCAATGTTCTATCTTGAAGAAACGAGAAGTTACAGCTATCCCAGGTTGGCAGGTCTAAATGGGATCACTTAGTTCTAGGTGCATGGTGGGTGCTGAGTTGAAGGGCAGGTGTATTCACCAGTGTACCATAGTCCTCACTAAGCATTAAAGTTTGCAAACCCGGGGTGCCTGGGTGGCGCAGTCGGTTGGGCGTCCGACTTCAGCCAGGTCATGATCTCGCGGTCCGTGAGTTCGAGCCCCGCGTCGGGCTCTGGGCTGATGGCTCAGAGCCTGGAGCCTGTTTCCGATTCTGAGTCTCCCTCTCTCTCTGACCCTCTCCCGTTCATGCTATGTCTCTCTCTGTCCCAAAAATAAATAAACGTTGAAAAAAAAAAAACTTTAAAAAAAAAAGTTTGCAAACCCTACTTTTCACACATTGTCAGGATGCCCCCTTTTAAAATTTTTATTTATTTTTCACTGAAAATCTCTGGCTTTAAGTTACTGAGAATTGAGTTAGTGACATTTGTCAACATGTGACACAACATTCACCATTACTCTGTCTTCTCTTTTGTTTTTTTTGTTAATGGATGGATGTGTCTCCACTCCCAATTCCCTCCCCTTACCATTGGCATTCCCTCCAGTGTATTTAAAAAATGTCTTTCCAATCCATATTTTATAGATTTATTTAGATATATGGCTCCTTAGAAACATTTATTTAGATCTATGGATTCTTTAAAATGCAGTGCTGGTCTGCATGTTGTTTTCGTTGCAGGAAGGGTAGTACAACACATATCTCATTCTGTTTCCTCTTTTGTTACACAATATTATTTTTTGAGATCCATGCAGCCATGCGTAAGTAAAGTTCATTACTTATGATGGTTGCAGAGCATCCTATTATATGTACACAACACATTTCTGCATTCTTTCTCCTAATAATGGAACCGAAGTCACCTCCAACTGTCTGCCGCCCCACCAGTGCAACAATGACCTTCCTAGCATCTATCGCCTGTCAGTCTGGGAGACAGACATGAATTTCTGGATCTAATGGTATCCTTATGCTTGCTGAGACTCAGCACTGCTGAGGGGATCTCCATCAAATGGCAACTCCTCACCCACCAGCACGGCACAAGGCTTCCAGATCCCTCAGTGCTTCCACTATTAGCATAATTCTTTTTGTGCTGATACCTTTTATTGTTTTTGCTTTTCAATAACATTAATATTTGCCATGCCGTCTTGCCTGAAGTTTTAAATTAACTGTTCAGGGTTAACAAGAACCAGATTTTTCTATTGAATTTATAAAACATGAAGCATGGTTAAGAAATAATTTTTCATCTTTTTCTTCATTATTTATTATTACACAGCATTCAAGGATAGTACACCTGTCTTAAGATTTCAAATCTGAGAAATAATACATCTCTGCCAGGAGTTGCACCTGCTGCTTGTTGGGGTTGTTGGGTGTCTATCTCAGGTATTGTTATGACCTGTCTGATTGGTCCCACAACACTGAGGCTCTGGCTGTCCAGGAGTGCACCAATATGAACATAACTTCTAAATTTTTGCCAAACTTACAGATTGTGCAATGGCATCTTTTTTCTGCTGTTTTAAACTGCATTTTCCTTTATGGTTTATTTTCTTCTTGAAGGTGCCCTTGACATTGCAGAGTAGCAGCGACAGAAAAAGAGAGCTAATAAATGAAGAGATATGAAAGGATTATATTCAATAAATTCCCTTTTTTCACGTCCACAAGGAAAGAAATAAACAATCGTTGACTCAATCTTTTCCAGATCAGGTCCTGAGAGATGTGGGCTATTTGATTCACACATGGAAAAACAAACAGAAAAACATATGCATAATCTAAAAAGACAAAGTCTTAAGAAGTCTTAAAGAAACAAAGTCTTAAAAGAAATATTTAACTAAATTTTCTGCAACTTGCAACTAAGACATAGATGTGGTTCCAGGTGCCTGGGTGGCTCAGTTGGTTAGTGTCAAACTCTTGATTTTGGCACAGATCATACTGTAATAATTGTGGATCAAGCCCTGCATCGGGCTCTGCACTGGTGGTCGGGAGCCTGCTTGGGATTCTTTCTCTTCCTCTCTCTCTTCCCTTACCCTGCTTGTCTTCTCTCTCTCTCTCTCTCTCTCTCTCTTAAAATAAATAAATAAATAAACTTAAAAAAAATAGATGTGGTTCCATTTTCACATGCTACATGTACCTACATAGGATACAGTTTATTTATCCCCCGTCACAGTAGACACAGTACTGAGGGACCAAATACTGAGGAGCCACAAAAACATGTTAATTTCTTTTAAAATTAAAAAAAAGAACTTTTAGGTCAAATCACATGTTTTAATACAAAATTCTTACTTTTTTTTGGAGGAAGGGGCCCACAAAGGCAAATACACTTAGAGCCCAAGAAAAGCATAATGTGGCCTTGATTTTATAGGGCTACATAATTTTATTAATTTGAGTGGCTATAGAGAAACAGAGTTTTATGTATTTACTTTCTGGGCAAAATTTTATCATCAAAAAGCAATTTATAGCTATATATTTATTTTTATGAAAAATCAGATCTAGTCTATAACCATGAATCATAAACTAGACAACATTTTCCAGGGATGTTTTACGATGAAGCATGGCATCTGATTGCCTTGAAGGAATTGTTGATTTTGGAAGCAACCATACCAGAAGGCTGGGCAACTGATTCTTTGATAGAAAGATGATTTTTTTTTTTACTTTAATGTTTCATCATCAATTTACATGTGCTACATGACTGACCATGTAGATGCTGTCTTGAATGTGATGGGGAAAAAAAAAAAAAGCTGGTTAGCACTTTGCAACCTTGAAGACAGAGCACGGATAACCCTGCCTTATTTTCCCTTCTTGGGCTATTACTACAAAAATACATAAAACATAGGAGCCCTGTCTTACCCAACATAAGACAAAGGTCTATAAAAACTGCACAAGCATTCACCATGATTAAAACTAATGGCATCTTGGAATAATAGTAAATCCATTCTGTCATGTGGGATACAGGTGAAATGGGGGAGAATGTTTCAGCACTCACCCTTTTACTTCTTTCTTCTTCCCTTTTCCACTCAGTCTATGCAATGCTCAAACCTGTTCCATGGCAAATGGCAACCTCATCAAGTTACTGCTCTTTCCTGTGCCTTCCTCCTTAAACCTCTTAAAACACTCAATGTCTCCATTTCCTCATTGGGTCTTCTCCTTCTTAGGTCACTTCTATCTGAATTTGCCCCCTTACTCCACTGATATTATGCAAAGTACAATAAGTAGTTTAAGAATTTCTGTATTTGTAGGGGCGCCTGGGTGGCGCAGTCGGTTAAGCGTCCGACTTCAGCCAGGTCACGATCTCGCGGTCTGTGAGTTCGAGCCCAGCGTCAGGCTCTGGGCTGATGGCTTGGAGCCTGGAGCCTGTTTCCGATTCTGTGTCTCCCTCTCTCTCTGCCCCTCCCCCGTTCATGCTCTGTCTCTCTCTGTCCCAAAAATAAATAAAAACGTTGAAAAAAAATTTAAGAATTTCTGTATTTGTAGACATTTAGATTATTTCCCACCTTTGGCCATTAAAAAAAAAAAAACACTGCTGCTATGAAGATGCTTGTAGATTCTCTCTGTACACACTGGAGAGATATTTTTCCAAGATGAATCCCTAGAAATGTAATTGGTGGGCCAAAAGAAAAAGTTTTAACAGATACTGCCAAAGTGTATTCCAAAAGGGCTGAACTTTAATGGATCTTTAATGGATCTCTCTGTAGCAAATGGTACCAGACTATTCTTTTCTTGTGGGAAAACTTTATCCCACAAATCCTAATATCTAGTGTAGATCAACATAATTTAGGGAGCTGGTTAAAATATAGATTCTTGGACCCTACCCTGGACTGTAACTTTTAACAAGCTTCCGGGGGTGCTTCTCCATGCACTAATGTTTAGAGAAATTATTCTTGCCCCCCTTGGCCTTCCTCCTATGTATCTGTCCTTCCCATGGGGTTCTCCCTATGCTCAGCCTTTAGAGAATTCTTTTTTTTTTTATGTTTATTTATTTTTGAGAGAGAGAGAGCATGAGCAGAGACAGAGGGGGACAGAGGATCTGACCTGGGCCCTGTGCTGACAGCAGAGAGATGGATGCGGGGCTTGAACTTACAAGCCATGAGATCAAGACTTGAGCCGAAGTTGGACACTCAACCGACTAAGCCATCTAGGCGCCCTTATGCTCAGCCTTTAACAGCGGTGATTTCAGGGCACCTGGGTGGCTCAGTTGGTTGAGCATTTGAATTCGGCTCAGGTCATGATCTCACAGTTTGTGGGTTTGAGTCCCTTGTTGGGCTCTGTGCTGAGAGCTCAGAGCCTGGAGCCTGCTTCAGATTCTGTGTCTCCCTCTCTCTCTGCCCCTTCCCTGCTCACGCTCTGTCTCTCTCTGTCTCTCAAAAATACAAATAAAATAAAATGTTAAAAAAGTTAAAATACACAGTGGTGATCTCAGGGCTTATCTCTTTTCACTCAACATAGTATCATTGAGTGACATTATCCACTCACAGGTTTCAATTACCACTGAGATGTTAGTGAATCTCAAAGATTCACCTTATCCAAGAAAATCACACCACATATCCAATTGTCTATGGGCTATACATCCACATGGATGCTCCATAAACATAAAGCGACCAAAGCTTGACATATCACCTGTCCCCATACACCCACTCTTTATGTATTCTCTCAGTTGGTGGTGAGCACCTTAACAAAGTCTGCGTCAGCCACTTGCCATTTATTTCCCATTTCCCATCTATTACCTGCTGCTGATTATACCACCACTCCAGTTCTTTTGCTACCCTCTCCACCTAAAATCACTGCCCTCGTTCTTGTCATCATATCTCTCACCTACTCTTACAATAGCTTGGGAACAGATCTCCAGATCTCCTTCTGATCTATTCCTGTCTGAGCCAGAATGAGCTATCACAAAAACTAGGTGCCCAAGTTACTTTCTGCTCTAAAACCTCCCCGAGGCTCTGCTGTACAGCAAGGCACCCACAGGCTTCTCTGCCCTCCACTCTCACCAGCTTTCCCCTCCCAGCTCTTCTCATCATGCACTTTACTCCATCATAACACCAAACTGCTACTTTTTCTCTGACACAACATGCTATTTCATGAGTCCAGGCTTATTCCATTTCCTTTGTCTGGACAACCTGTCTCCTCCTTATTTTGCTCAGTGAATTTTTATTCACAGAAGACTAGGTTTAACCCCTTCTAGTACTCAGTGTTTGAATTGAGCTGAGATAAAATGTGATTTTTTTGTGTTCCATGATCACACATGTCTGTCCTTCTTTCCTTCAACAAATGCTCACAGAGTGATTTCTACGCATGGGCATCCTAACAGGCATTGAAAATACAGTGGAGGAAAAAAATGGAATAGCCCTTACCACCAGTGACACATCACAGGACTTAGATTATTACAATAAAATATAAACAAAATAGGCTGAAACCACCTTAGAGTTAATGACATTATCTTACTAGGCAGCTTTGTATATCCCTTCTTTGGAATAGTCCCTCAGTTAATATTTTGGCCCAAGATGGACAGCATCCATTTGATGATCGGGACTTGCAGATTATCTGACTTCTACTTGATATTTGAGATGACTCCTGAGGTCAGCTTTTTAGAAATTTATTTTAATCTTACCTGGAAAAAGTGATTTTCTATAAGATTATCTAATGCATAATGAATTCTAATCAATTCTAGGTATCCCAGAAATATCCAAATCTGAGTGTCTTTAGGGTCTTAGAAGAACTTCTACAACTATGAAAAACTACCTTTCAAAGGGATGTTTCAGCCTTTTTCTCAACCATATAGCTCAAGAGACACTTAGACTTAAAAAAATTTTTCCTTGTAGAAAAGAAAGCATTTCATTACAATTTAAATGAGGGAATTTGTAATCTCTATCTGCTTTACTACTTTATAAAATATGGTAGTTTATAAGAGATGCCCACAAACATTTTGCATGGAACAGAAAGGCCAAAAAAATGAGCTAGATTTGAGCATCAGCAACTCCCCACAATAACAGAGAGTCGAGATACTTTTGCATGGTTCATTTAGAGGCTTGAGACAGGTTTGTAAAGTCAGCACACAGGTTTATCAGACATACCAGATGCTTCCTCACTATGAAAGTGTTCAGCATGTGTGAAAGAATATTTTGCAGAATTAGACTTCTATAAGATGAGATTTCAAGCATATGACTTTGGGCTCAGTGAAGCAGTATTTGGTCCTCTTCAGGTTCAATTTTTTTTTTTTTTTTTAATGCATAGGTGTTCCCTAAAGCATAAGGTCCAATACAACATTTTAAAGGTGTCTACATGCCATTTCATAGACATGGCAGCACATATATCATGTCCATGTATCAGAACACTGCCTCACACGTTTTTCAGCATGGGAGCTTACAAGAGTTCTCCAGATAGTAAGAGTGATGTAGCAGATGTTAGCACAAAGGAAAGAGCAAATGAGATGTGAATTACAGGGTGACGAGGCTCGTATGAATCTCATTTGTTTAACCATCTGAATGGTGCTCCAGGTATTAAATGAGCTAGATACTATTGAACGCAATTTTCTGAAGAGCCAGGAAGGTGGTTTAATGGACTATGCCCACTTGAATGTCCTCACATCATCTTGCCTTTTCAACCAGCCATAGCTTACTTAGCTTTTCTCCCCAAGTCTTTTAAAGTAATGCTCTGG
Source organism: Herpailurus yagouaroundi (assembly GCF_014898765.1). Lineage (NCBI taxonomy): Eukaryota > Metazoa > Chordata > Mammalia > Carnivora > Felidae > Herpailurus > Herpailurus yagouaroundi. The sequence goes on along the minus strand of NW_024412414.1, from coordinate 15,184,162 downwards.
ATGATTATGACCTTGTCATTCTATTTTCTAGGTAATATAACATCAGGAATTATTACATGATTAGTAATTTAATTAGCAGGCGTATTAGCAGAGACTCTTTTGCAAATTAAGAACTTCCTCTTAATAACCGTGCAACATCTAAGGACCTGGCAGTTTGAGGGTTGCAAATTTAATTGCTTTACTTTCTCATACCCACCCTGGCTACAAGAAGCTGTGATATTCCTGACTTTCTAAAATGCTACTTTTCTGAAAACAACTCTGAGGTTTCCACAGTTCTTTCAATGGTTTAACGACTTGATCGTATTAGTGATGCAAAGGTATTGACCCAGGAGAGCTTCTCTTTTTAAGCCTTCCTGTCACTTCTGAAACCAGGTGAAACCACTTATTCTAGAGTAGGCAGTAGAGACTATAATTTAGCTTGCCAAAAATAATGGATAGTTCTGTCGTTCATTTCTCATTCGCTGGATGTGTTTCCCTGTTCACAGATAAGAATTTCAGTGGGCTGGTAAGATAAGTTCATTTTCAAGCTCACCACAGATCTGCTATCTTTCACCTACTTTTGGGAAATAATTGGGTAGAAAATAGCACTTAAAACATGGAATACTTTTGTGGTTACAAAGTCAACAGTTCCAGGAAAATTTTCTGACATGTGGACAGTGTGGATTTTTTTTTTAAATGGTGTAATTAAAGGTAATTTCCTTATACCATAATGCCAGTGTATTAAAAATAATTTTGTTTTTCCATTTTTTCATTTTGCCTAAGAGAAGTGGTATGAGGAATAAAAAAAGGTTTCTTTTAAGATTAACACTAAAACATGGATGAATCCATGTAGTTAAGTATGATATCCCAGGACTTAAAAACATCTTTTGTAACTATCTAATGTTCCTGGTAACTGGGAATCGAGGAAAGGCCAGAAAGACAAGGTAACTCTTTAAAAGGAAGTTCAAGCTCAAGGATCAAATGGTGAAATGTGACTGTGATGATCCAGCATCCAAGTTAAAACAGATATCCACTCAAAGAAACTAATAAAATAGGAAATTTGCTGGATATATTCATGCTAATGTCACTCACCAGTGTTGTGCCGAGCCTCCTTTAGCCAGAGACTCCAGCAAGGGGGAGATTATGTCTATCTTTTCCCAAGTCTATGTTCAGTGACATCCTGTTGGTACCTGAAATTGGCCAAGGAGAAAGTGTTTATACCATGGAAATAAGCAAAGGCTATGGATTTATTTTTTTGTTTTAAATTTTCCAGTCACACCACCCCATACTAAACAACGGCAGTTGAGACTCCTAAGGGATGGGACCTGGAACAGTCAGGAGTCAATTCGGATTATTTTCCTTAACTCTGGGGTTTCAAAGGCTTTCCTGATTACTCTTGCTGCTTCTGCTCTCCTTCTGCTCAACTTTGTATGGCTATGCATGGCTTCCAAGTTCGAATAGTCCACAGAGTAAAACCAGAGTCTCTTGTGTTATCAGAGCACCTAAGATCACCAAAGAGACAGTGATTGGTTATATAATAGTGAGTCTTTCCTAGTGCTATCACTTCCACCTTTGCCCCCATATGGTCTAATCTATATACCAGCCAGATGACGCTGTCTATGTGATAGTCTGTATCATTCTCTCTTCAAACATTCTAATACATCACATTTGAAGCGTAAAGAAAGTACCTCCATAATTTAAAGGGCCCATGACCAGACTCTTTCCTCTCCTTGGATCTCAGTGTCTACCACTCTTCCCACCTCCCCTTCTTCTGGCCATAACTCCTCTTTCTTTTTCTCAGGCAGCCTACTACTTCAGGGCCTTTGTTAAGTTTTACTCCAACCATGACAAATGTGCACAAGGAAGACAAAACTGTATTGACTACAGGGAATATTTCACCGGAATAGGTATCAACCAAGGTTAGGAGTGTTACAATATACACACCCCAAACAAGAGGCACAAGCAATGTCTGGAGAGTAAATGAGATTCAGAAAGAAATGGAATCAAAGAAAACCGAGAGAAAATGGAGAAATACTAAGAAGCAATAAAACAATGCCTTGGGTATTGTGCTACAGCAAGACTTTCAAATAGCTGCAGGGCAAGTATAGGCAAATTGGTCACTATTAAGGAGCCTCCCTTTCTTTCAACAAGGCCTGATACTTCCCAGAGAGTCAAGCAATTGTGGGATAAATCAAGCATAAAATTAAGATACTTAGGGTTGACAAGTGTTGACGAATTTGAGTCAATGCAAGGATATTCTGCAATTTTCCCCTGATAAATAAGGAATCACACTTTTTCATAGATTACTATAGATATTTAGGTAAATCAAAAAAAGTATTTTTCAAAAGATATGAGGTGGGGATGATTATTGCTAAGATATTTTATTAATACTTATAGTAAGCAACAAATAACCATTAGCTAGGTATCAATTATTAAAACACTAATTTATAGATAAATAAATCTCTATCTCTATATGTTTAATATATCATTAACAACTCAATAAAAGTACTAAGTTGAGTACTACAACTCAATAAGGGTACTAAGAGTCCTATATTATTGATAAAGAAACCAAGGTAGACAGGGGTTAAATAACTGGCTGCGGTTTAATTAACTAGTAACTAGAGTTGCTAGGACTTGAGCATAGGCAGTTCATAGCCAAAGCCCATTCTCTTAACCACTCTACGCACTGATTTGTAAAAAACTGTTTCTTATACATTTTGTTTTTTAGCTTTTAAGGCCAAAAACTCCCTTTGGTGAGAAATTCAAAGTTGGCTCCATTTGTTGTTTTTCCACAAATCTATACCCAAACACAAGCTTTCCTGCTTCCTGCATGTGTGCATTACTTCCCCCCTCTATGACACACAGTCTCCTGGCTCCAGTGCTTTTCCATGTCAATCCACTGTGCCAGAATAAAGGTGCTCACCTGGTCTCTTCCTTCTCAGATGGTACAGACACTCCCTCATTCTTGTGTGGTCTGTGTACCAGGGCCATCTCCAACTAGTTGGTAATTGGCCCTTGACAAGGTAAGTACAGACATGGAGAGTAAGGAATTTTAGTAGCCTTCGTAACTATTTGGCACAGTTTTTTATATCTATTCAATTAAATGATGAAGCTTTCAGCCTGTATTTTGGATATTCTTTTTCCTCTCATTTTTCTACTAATTCATGTTTGTTTGTTTTTTTACATTTTCTATAAGTATAGCTAAGTGATGGGTTATAAAATAAAAAGTGGTTTTCACCAGTTATAACTTTAGCAACAGTTCTCTACTGTAAGGTGGCCAACCATTCTGTTCTCCTGAGACCAGGAGGGTTCCCAGGACATGGTGCTTTCACTGTTAAAACTGGGAGTGCCACTGGCAAATCAGAACATACTGGTCCTAGTCTACAGTTCCTCGTCCAAATTCCAAATTCTTCTGCTGGTCTTTTACAGTTCCTTTTTTTTTTTTTTTTTTTTTTTTTAGTTTATTTATTTATTTTGAGAAAAAGAGAGAGAGAGCAGGGGAGAGGCTGAGAGAGAGGGACAGAAAGAATCTCAGGCAGGCTCTGTGCTATCAGCACAGAGAACTACGCCGGGCTGGATCCCATGAACTGTGAGATCATGACCTGAGCCAAAAATCAAGAGGACACTTAACTGACTGAGTCATCCAGGTTCCCCAGTCTCTCCCTCTCTCTCTCTTTTAAAACTGATCTCACTCTGCAAACAATCTTACTGTTTCCTTTTCCCTAACACATATCATTTTATTTTTGAAACTGAGAATTATCCATGAAAAGGCTCATGAATGGAGGATATGATTCATCCTGAAAGCCAACTCTGATCACATTTTGTTATTATCCAATGCACTGTGCTGAGTTCTTGTCTGAGAAGGCCAGTCACCACAGTGCAGTGGGAAGGAACACAGGGCACATTCTACCACTCCTCTGGGTCGAACCAATGAAACTGACTCTCCCCTTTAATCCTGTTTACTCACTGTAATGGTTAATTTTATGTGTCAATGTGCCTGGGCTGTGAGTGGCCCAGATAACTAGTGAAGCATTGTTCTGGATACACGTGTGAGGGTGGTTTCTGAGTGAGATTAGTATTTGAATCAGCAGAGTTAGCAAAGCAGATTGCTCTCTCTATTGTGAGTGGGCCTCCTCTAATCCAATGGAGGCCTGAATAGAACAAAAAGAGGACACAAATACCTCTCTCTGCTAAATTGCTATTGAGCTGCAACACCGACTGATCTTCTCCTGCTTCTCTACTGGCTTTCCTGGGTCTCCAACTTGCAGGTGGCAGAGTGTGTGACTTCTCATCCTCCATAATTGTGTAAGTTCCTTATAAAAACTAGATAGATGGTTCTAGACAGAGACACAGATGGGGATATATCCTATTGGTTCTGCTTCTCTGGAGAACCCTAATGCAGTCATCTGCAAAGTGGTATGGGTATGAAAAGACTATAGGGCAGATTATAGGGGACAATAACATGTAAAGCAAGTTAGCAAAGCACATGAACAACATGGGCATGTTATTCAGCACAATTAAGCCATTAACACTATTTCAATAGAGAGCAATGATCTTGGCCATGGGTCCAAGGGCTTGTGGAGGTACACAAGAAGGGATCACATAGGTGGCATCTAGTTGTCCTTCTTGATTTAATTTGGCAACAATGTATGTTGACCATTGTTTGAAAATACTCCAGTTTACTATTTGGAATGAGATCCATGTTAATTCTGAGGGTCAAAAATAAAAATTGCGGAACATAGTAGATGATGTGTGATGCTGTCTCTCCCTTACTGCATGTATTGTGTTATATTGCATTGCACTGAATGGCAACACCGATAAACATCTTCCACATAAATAAACAAATGAGACATCTCCTTCCCTTGTTGTTCTAAAACAATTTTGCTTACTTTTTGCACACCAGATGTTACATTATCTTTTCATGATTTTGTATTTAATTGGCTTAGGAGATCTTGAGTTGAAGTTTGTCATTAAATCTAATATACTCTCATTTACAATAGAGTATTTGCCAATAGCATGTAAATATTTGGGGAACTGGAAAAATTGCTTTGATCCAAATGTGAAACTTTGCACCCTATATAACTCTCACTCTCAAAATCAAACTTTCATGTAAGGCTTTATGTCATGATTTTCATCTTCTTGTTTTGTCCCCGCATTTCTTGTAGGTCGTTAGGACAGTAGCTGCCGTTGTTACCAGGCTAGTCAAGTGTGAATCTTACATATGGCACTTTCTACTGTTGGATGTAAAAATCCTGTAAAAAGCTGAAAGTCAGTTTTACTGTCTGTTCATTTTTAAGTGTAGGAAAAGACAAGCATTCCTTTATAAACAATGCTAGTGTTCTTTGGAAATTAAATATTGATAGGCTGGCAATGTACTAGCTTAGATTAGATGTATCTGAGCTCTAACAGTTTCAGTGCTTAATATTATCAAGTATATTCATTTTTAAATAATGAAGCTTATGTAAAATTGTGGCCAGTTTGCTTAAACTATGTACTTTGGTCCAAGTCAACACTGAACTGGGTCATTTTCAGTGAATTCTGCCAGGTGTCAGCAGCACAAGTAAGATTTTTGGTGGCAGGCAGACCTGGATTTCAATCTTGTGCCACTATGTGATTGTGGGTTTAGTGTGTACTTTCCAGGTTTCATTTTCAACATCTGTAGAATGGGAAGCTACTATCTCCTGCAAAGAGATTTTGTGAGGCTTATATAAGAGAATTAGACCTTCATTTACTCAATAAGTACTTAAGTGTCCAAGAATTCAAGGCATTCTTCTATATGCTGAGGGTACAGCAGTGAGGAACAACTCAACTCAAGTATAAAATATACTATATAGTGCTTAGAACACAGTACATCATCAGTGTTGGATTCCTTCCCTTTAAAGTGCAAATTATTGCATGTTACATGGTCTTAGGTACATATAACACCTTATATTATCAGCTTTCCTTTGTAAGTATTTATGTTGCACATAGCCAGCTAGGCTGTTTGAAGGCAGGGAGTGTGTTTCTATTTTGTATTCTACCTGGCGGTACGATGCATGAAGGAAATAATGAGGAGGTTGCATTGAAGCAATCACCAGTGACCGACTCACATTTTGTCTGAAGCAGATAGAGGGGAGAGAAGGTTTGGAGAGCAATAACATAGTCTAGCTCTCGACTTCAAAGGTATGTTCTTTGAGGACTTGATTCAGTTCTCATGTTCCACTGGATACCTCAAAGTGTGTTTGCTGAAGGAGTATTGCTATTTTGAGGCATGACTGGTAAAGCAATATCCTCTGTGTCAATGGCATTTCTTTGCATAGTCTAGCATCTTAATCAAATTAATGTTTGATTCCATAAAAAATTAAAAGCCTTTAGCAACACAACTATTTTAAAATGTCAGTCTCCTGCTTCTCAACATACTTAATCACCCCAGGATAATTTTTTCTAAGCATTTAATTATAAAATTAATATCCCTTGGATAGGAACTGGAATAAGCCTATTTTACAATTTTCCTCCCACCCTTTCATATTTACACATGCATGCACACACATATACACACATACCCACACCTACATACACAACTATTTTTCCTGGAGTCTATAACTGAACAATTAATTTTACTTTATTTTATTTTAGTCACAGAAAAATGTAAATGATATTAGCTTAATATTGTATAAGATTTTGTTTTTAATTTTTTTTGAATAGGGCATAAATGTTTTCAATATCTTAAGACTGATTGACATTTCGGTAGATATATAAGAATGTCCTCAAAAATGTATATAACTGTTCTCATAATTGCAAAATAATTAATCCTTTATTTCTAAATGTCCTAAAACTAAGTTCAGGACAGAATAAATATTGTTCAAAGGAGAGAATACATAGGGCCTTCAAAAGATGTGCTTATACTAGGGCGCCTGGGTGGTTCAGTTGGTTAAGTGTCCAGCTCTTGGTTTTGGCTCAGGCCATGATGTCACAGTTTGTGGGTTTGAGCCCCACATCAGGCTCTGCGCTGATATGGCTGAGCCTGCTTGGAATTCTCTCTCCCTTCCTCTCTGCCCCTCCCCCAGGTGTACACACACACTCTCTCTCTCAAATAAATAAACTTAAAACAATGTACTTTTGGGGCACCTGGGTGGCTCAGTTGGTTGAGCGTCCGACTTCGGCTCAGGTCATGATCTCACAGTCCATGTGTTCAAGCCCCGCGTCAGGCTCTGTGCTGACAGCTCAGAGCCTGGAGCCTGTTTCAGATTCTGTGTCTCCCTCTCTCTGAACCTCCCCCCATTCATGCTCTCTCTCTCTGTCTCAAAAATCAATAAAGGTTAAAAAATTAAAAAAAAAAAAACAAAAAACAATGTACTTTTACTCAAAAAGGGACATTCATTTCATTTAAACTCTATCCATTGTGGCTATAGAAATCTAACTCCCCATAATGAAAATAGTATTGGACATAGGTGTTTCTATAGGTTGACATGGATACTTTTTTTTTTTTTTAATAATTAAAGTTTTAGAGGAGCACCTGGGTATCTCAATCAGTTATGGGTGTAACTCTTGATTTCAGCTCAGGTCATGATCTCACAGTTAATGGGATCTAGCCCTGCATTGAGCTCCACACTGACAGTACAGAGCCTGCTAAGGATTCTTTATTCCTCTCTCTCTGCCTCTCCTTGACTGGCTCATTCTCTCTCTCTCTCTCTCTCTCTGTCTGTCTCTCTCTCTCTCTCTCTCTCTCTCTCTCCTCTCTCTCTCTCTCAAAATAAAGAAACATTTAAAAAATAATTAAAGTTTTAGAGAGAAGAAAACATAGTTAAGTTATAGGACCAGAATATAGAATTACAAAATAAACATAATCATACCCAAAATTATTCTCTTTGAACTAACAGATTTTTGCATTTTTCTTTGCTACATCACCACAAGAAACGATTTTTATTTTATATAGTTGCAAATTGGGTCTTGTAAAGCCATGTTTCTTCCTGGATGATATCCTCTAGAAGAGATGGACACTTCAAGCTGCCACCAAGATGTTGACACTTGGAACTTGATTTATCATCAAACCCCTTGCCATCTCACCCCATCAGGTTTTTCTTCAAGTCACTCTTACTGCATAAACTGCAGAAGTTATTTGTGATCTTTACTTTCTTTCCCTATCACATCCCATTGCCCAATCCTACTGATCTTTCCTTCATGGAATTCATGGTCTTTTCTTTGCCATCATCTGATCCACAACCATGTTACCTGATGCCTGTGTAACAGCAAAATCTTGTTGTTGGTTTCACTGGTTTATACCATTTTGTTTAAACCCATTCACTAGGACAGATTTCTGTTTATACTTTTACTGGTTTATACGTTTTATTCCAATCCATTCTACACAATGTCACAAAGACCAAGTTTCCTAAATAACACTGTGAACATGCCTTCATCTTTCTAATCTTTCCTTGACCCCATAAAGATATAGAGATGCTCTATATTGCTCCAACATTCTATTAAGACCTTATTCTAATACCTTACTGCCTTTAATATACTGAAAACAATGAATTACTACTTATATCAGCACTATTACAAGCATTAGCTCCTTTCATCAAAAAAAATCATTTACTGACATTTGATATACATACAGAGAAGGGTGCATAATTATATAGCTTGATGAATTTTCATAGAGCAAACACATCTGGATAACCTGTACCCACATTCCATCAGCTCTTTTAACCATCACAACTATTCTATGTGGTATTGGAATCGATCTAAGGGAAGTCAGTTACAAATGGATGAGCTTGAATTTAAACTAATCCATCAAAATCCAGAGTTCTTGGTGACATTCATAAGCATTATTTACAGTTGACCCAGACAAATTCATATAATTGTTGTCCACCAACATGCTATGCTTTTTTGTTGCTTCCATTTTTGTACCTCCAAAATGTTGGGTTTTCTTCCTTTTCCCTCCTTAATTCTCTCCCCTATCTCCTATTTCTTTTTAATAATTTGATTAAATCCTACTTCCCACTGCCAAGCATATTTTGGCAGCATAGGGTAATGAAAAGAACCCAGGCTTGAGAGCCAAATATTTCTGTGTTCAAATTTCACCTGGGCCATTTACTAGTATTTATTAAAAGTTTGCACATTGTCTGCATGTGAAATGTAGTTTTAAAATTAACCATATCTTAGGGTTTCCCTAAATTGGAAACATCAAACATGAAATGTCTAGCACAATGCCTGGCAGGTGAGAGACAGTCATTAAGAGGTAATTCTTACCCCTAATAAGCCTACAGCATCCTTCTCTCCTTCCAATGACTCAGCCTCCACCATTTATCTGATTCTTATTTATGCACAGCATGGTGGATTTCCTTTATCTTTATCCTAGATTATTACTGACTTCTTTTCTTCTAATTCCACTTCATTTGTATGTATTTCCATATAGGTAGTAAGCTCTTGAAAGTAGGGTCAGCATTTCATGTTTGTGTATTTTTCATAAAGGCGTGTACTGTAGCAACCCTATATGCATAAACATCCCTGTTCCTGGCAAACCAATGGATGAGGAGGTCCTACCTGACAGATAAAAATGATATCTAAAAGCAACCTGCACCAAATTTAATATGTTTCAGTACAATTATTTCCCTAGTTGCCCTGATATATTTGTAAGGAGGTAAACAGCTGACATAAATTGTGCTTCTTAGTTTAATTTAATTACCTATGTCATCACAGTTCTGGGGGAAAAAAAGTACAATATGATTCTAGCTCACTAATTCCATTAAGAAGAGAAGAATTCAACTTGCTGTGAAATAAAACTTCTGCTTTGAAAAATCCACAGAACTCAGAGCTGTTGTCTTAAAATTAATGATCTAACCCCTTGGCTATAAGAAGTAGTTATTGTGCAGGTGTAAAAAGAAACAAAGGCAGCCATGTAGAGAAGTAACTGCATTCTTGGAATAGAAAGTAATTAGCCTGGAAATGCAAGAAATGGAGTGGGAAATGAATGAGAATCTTAACAAACCATCAATATCCCAATTCTTGCCAATGGTCCTGCCTTGTCGGGCAGAAAGTTAATGTTATAATTTGAGAGGAGATTTGAGATTTTTAAAGGAGTACTTTGAAATTTGTTAGTGTCATCAAGTTGGGGTTTCTAGAAGCTGCCCCAGGGCTTATCGTTGGTATCTTACATGGCAATTATAGGGGAAAAAAGACATTAAATTACATATATTGGAAATATCACTCACTACTTCCAAGAAAGGAATTATTCTTATCTACTTGGTCAGGTCCTGAGGGCTCCTGAATGGACAAAGTCCACATAAGGGGAAATGAAAACAAGTAGCGAGTTAACAACCATGAGTAGGTCTACATAATAAAGATCTTATTCTAGACAGAATTCTTATTCTAGAGCTTCTCTAGAGAGAAAAGAGAAAAGGCAAAAAGGAAGACTAAGAGGGAAATTTGGGGGAATTTGTAACAATAAAAGGGGGATATTTTAAAGCAGTTTATTGGAGTTTGAGAGATTATAAAAACAAGAGAGATGAGGAACATTAATTGCTAAAAGATGCAAATACATTCCTCCCTTTGCCAGCTTTATACTTGGTAAATATACCAGGGCAATGGTCAGTGCCAGTTTCACTAGCTGCAAGCCACATTGTGCTTCAGAAAAATTAAGGAACAGAAGAATCCACTCCTCTCAATATCCCCCCCAAATGCTTAAGAGCTGCACCTTAGGTATCTCTTTTGGGGTAACTTAATATAATAGCAGCAGCAGCCAGAGTAGCTGTTAAAATATATTGAGCACTTATTATGTGTCAGTAGGAAATGAATGAGAATTAGTCTCTGGATTATTTTATTTTATCCTCACACAAATATTTTATGGTAAGTGTTATTATCCTCAAATGACAAATCAGGAAAGTGACAATAGTAGCAACTAAGTAATTTTCCAAATGCACATATACTAATTTAGTGGTAGGACCACCCTAGACTCCAAATCCAGAGTGTTAACTACTACAATATCCTATAAAGCAAAACAAAGCCAAAAAACTTTGGGATACATTTATTGAATGATTTTTCAGTGCACCAGAAAGTATATTTGAAACTTTATGTGTTTTATCTCTTCTAATTTTTTTCAGAAAAAAAAATTAATGTTCCATAAAGTATTCCCAATCATTAATCTGATTCAATATATAATTTCTGGGGTTTTTACTAAAATCTAAACTCTTTACTGACATGAATGATACTAATATAAAGTAAGTAGAACACTAAGTAAAATAAAAACAGAGCAGAGGACTCCCACTTCTGAGAAGATTGAGTAGATGTGCTTTCATCACCAAGTACAACTCAAAGCCCTGGAAATCAATATATAAAGCAAGCATAAGAAGAATGGAAATTGATTAGGCAACTAGAACACAAAGAAAAAAAAGGGTGATGGGTTCCTGGGTTTTCTGTTTATACCAGATAGGGTGCTGCAATGCCAAAGGGTGCAGGCAATAAGTCCCAACAAAAACGTGATCTATATAGACAAAGGGCCAGGAAAGAGCAGCCAAACAAAACAGAAAACATTTAGACAATAACACTCTGCTCCAGTAAACCATCACAGAAAAAACTGTGGCACCAACCTGTACCAATGCCAGCAATGGTTAAGTGGGAGCTTGAACTTTCACCCTTTCTGGACCGTAATGGTGTACTCCAAACCTCCCTCCTACCTGGTGTCAGGGAAGGTTGAATAGGGAATTAGGACCCAATGGGACAATAGGAAACCCACTCTCCCCCTAGCTGTAATGTCAATGAAGACCACATGGCAAATTTGTAATTTCAGCTCCACCTATCAACAATGATGCTATATACTTAATCTCCATTAGAATGATGTCAGAAGAAGCCTGCTGGAAAGTGAAGAATTTTACCAACACCTAGTGGTAGTAACAAGGCCCCTACCCCAATTCATAATGTCAGTAAAAGACACATGGGAGCAGTAATGGTGAACTATTATCCCTTACAGCAAGGGACCTATCATATCAGTGGAGGCTATTTGAGATTTGGTATTCCCACCCTTATTTAGCAATGAGGAGTCTACCCACTACTTTGGGTGTTAATGGACACTGAGTGGAGAATCAAGAATTCTACCTCCACCTGGCAATAACAAAACAGTAAAGATCTTTCCCTGGTTAGCAGTGTGAAAGGATGCTATACAAAACATAAAATAAGATCCAGTCTGGCATAGTACCCAAAAAGTGCAAGCTTTAATCTAAAACCATGCATTATACAAAGAACCAGAAGGGTCCCAAAATGAATGGAAAAAAAGACAATCAATAGCTGCTAGTCCTGCAGTGACAGAAATGTATAATTATCTGACAAATGTTTCAAAGCAGCCATCATAAAAATGTCTCAATCATAAAAAATGAGCAATCAAGTTACACTTTTGAAACAAGTGAAAAAAGTAGAAAGTCAGGAAATAGAATGTTTCTGCAAAGAAATAGGAGCTATAAAGAAAGCCACATGGAAATTTTAAAACTAAAAAAAAAAACCATGGAAAAAAAGTAAAACTCAATGGATGACCTCATCGCAAAATGGAGGAGATAATACAGAACAAAAATTCAGAAAACTTGAAGAAAGAACAAGAGAAATTAGCGAACCTGGACAACAGAGAGAAAATAAACAAATAACAAAAGTGGACAAACCCTCTAGAGCTTGTTGACTATAATATAAGATCTAATGATATTGCCATGGGAGTTCCTAAATGGGAGAAGAAAGTAGCACTACAAAAGTAGTGAAGGAAGTAATGACTAAAAACTTTAAATTTGTCAAAAAACACAAACTTAAATATTCTAGAATAAACTCCAAAAAGGAAAATCCAAAGAGGTTCACACAAACATACATTATAATTATACTTCTAAAAAATAAAGACAAAGAAAAACACCATGAAAGCAGATGGAAAGAAAGAAATCTACTGCCTGAAGAGAAAACACTAATTCAATTGACAGCAGATATCTCATATGAAACCATAGGGTTCAGAAGGAAATGCTAAGAGAAAGAGCGATTAACCCAGATTTCTATATACCTTCAGAAATGAAGGGGAAATCAAGATAATCTCAGAGGAAAAAAAAGAATTTAGAGGATTTGTCACCGATAGACCTAGCCTAAAAGAGTGGCTAAGTTAAGTTCTCTAAGCAGAAACCAAAAAGGAATATTCAAGACAATCATGTTACAAATACACAAGATTAAAGGGACAGAAAGGAAAATCAAATGTCTTCAGTATAATCTAAATAGAAAATTGATGACATGAGTAGATTATGATGCTATGTACATGTGATGTACTACCTACAATAACCACTAAAAACTATGCAAATGTATATCCTGAAAACACTAGAAATAAATGAAAAGGCGATTAAAAATATTCAAGTGACCCAAAGGAAGACAGGAAAAAGAAAACTGAATAGATAAAAAGTTGGCAGTTTTAAGTTCCAATATGTCAATAATTACATTAAGTGTAAATGGTTTGAATTCACCAATTAAAAGACAGAGACTGGCAGAATGGATTTACAAACATGACCCAACTGTATCCTGTCTATATGAAATTCACTTCAAAAATACAGTAAAATCTTGGCTTGGGAGTAACTTGTTCTGCGTGTGTTTCACAGACAAGTGAACATTTCTAATAAATTTTAACTTGATAAACAAACGATGTCTTGCAATATGAGTAGTATATGACACTAAATGTAATATGATTACCACTGAGCCAATGGTTCTTGAAATTTGCTTTGATATACAAGTGCTGTGGATTACAAGCATGTTTCTGGAATGAATTTTGCTCATAAACCAAGGTTTTACTGTAGTTGAAAGTAAGAAAATACATGATTAATCAAAAGAATATAGGAGTGTAATATTAAAAGAAGATAAAGTACCCATAGTAGCAGTGTATATCACCAGGGTCAGAGCAGAATATTATGTAATATTAAAAGGATACCAAAAAAATATCGATTGTAAATATGTATGTACCAAACAACAGAGATGCAAAATATGTAAAATAAACACTAGTAAAACTGAAAAAAAAATAGAAAATCTATAATTACAATTGGAGACCTCAATGACCCTCTCTCAACAAATGGTAAAATATCAAGTCACAATATCAGCAAGGACATAGAACTCGACATCATTTTCCAGTGGGACTCAATTGGTATTTACAGAATACTCTGCAGAACATCAGCAGCATACACATGCTTTTCAAGTGATTATGAACATATCAGGATAGACCATATTCTAGGCCATAAAACAAATCTCAACATATTTAAAAGAAATGAAACCATGCAGAGTATGTTGCTTGACTATGATGCAATCAAAATGCAAAATAAAGAAATATAAGAGAAAAAAAATCTCCAAATACATGGAAATGAAACAACACATTACTAATAGCCCATCAGTCAAAGAAAAAGTCCCAAAGGAAATTAAAACATACATCAAAGTAAATGAAATTGAAAATATAATACAGCAACATTTATGAGAAACAGCTAAACAAGTGCTGAGAAGGACATTTATAGCACTAAATGCATATATTAAAGAAGAGAAAAATACCTGAAATTAGTAATGTAAGGTCTGGGATGCCTGGGTGGCTCAGTTGGTTAAGCATCTGACTTAAGATTTTGGCTCAGGTCATGATCTGATGGTTGTGAGACTGAACCCCACATTGGGCTCTGTGTTGAGCATGGAGCCTGCTTAAGATTCTCTCTCTCCCTCTCTCTCTGCTCCTCCATTTCTCTGTCTCCCTCTCTCTAAAATGAATGAATGAGTTAGTTAACGAATTAATTAATATTCTACCACAACAACCTAGAAGGAGAATAGTAAAACAAATCCAAAGCAAGAAGGAGAGAAAGAAAAAGACAAAGCATAAATCAATGAAAATGAAAACACAAAAATTATGGAGAAAGGGAACACCAATGAAACAACGAACTTATTTTTTTATTTTTTAAAATGTTTGTTTATTTTGAGAGAGAGAGAGTGAGCATAATGGGAGATGGGCAAAGAAAGAAGGAGAGAGAGAATCTAGAGCTGACAGCACAGAACCTGACACAGGGCTTGATCCCATGAGTCCATGATATGATCTGACTTGAAACCAAGAGTTAGATGCCTAACCAACTGAGCCACCCAGATGCCCCAGAACTGATTTTTTTTAAGATTAATAAAATTGGCAAACCTAACAAGTCCGACAATGAAAAAAGGAGACTTAGATTTCCAACACTACCAAAAACAAACAAAAACAAAAAGGCTACCACTCCAGACATGTCAGATATCAGAAGAATAAAAGGTAAACTGTACAAAGAACTCTGTATTCATATTTTTGATAACATAAATGAGATTGACCAATTTTTCAAAAAACATTAAGGTACCACATCACACCCAATGTGAAATAGAACATTTGAATAACTCTACAACCATTTAAGTAAATAAAATTCAATGTCAAAATCTCCCAAAGAAATCTCCATAGTTGGTTTAACTGGAGAATCTACAAAATATTTAAAGAAGAATTAACACCAATTGTAAACAATCTCTTCCAGAAAATACAAGGAAAGGAAATACATCCTAGTTTATTTCATGAAGCTAATATTACTCGGATATCAAAATATGGCAAGGATAGCACAAAAAAAGGAAAATGGCATTCCTTATGAATATAGACAAAAATAGCTCTTTAAAAACTTAACAAATAGGATCCAGCATTATATAAAGAGGATTATACACCACGACCAAATGGCATTTATAGCCAGAATGCAAGGCTGTTTCAAAATTAGACAATCAGTATAATCCACCATATTAATAAACTAAAGAAGAAAAATTATAGAATCTTATGAATCTTTACAGAAAAATTATTTGATGTAATTCAATACCCATTTGTGATACCAACCCTCAGGAAAATAGGGATAGAAGAGAATTACCTCAGCTTAATAGAGAACATCTGCAAATACATGAGCTAACATATTTAATGGTAAAAGACTAAGTTCTTTTTTTCCACAGAATGGAAACAAGACAAGAATGCATGCTCTCACCTCTCCTACGTAACATAGTGGTAAAAGTTTTAGTCAATGCAATAGTACAAGGAAAGGAAACAAAAGCATACAAATTAGAAAGCAAAAACAAAACTGTTGCTTTACATTTATTTAGAGGTGATATAACTATGTACAAAATCCAAAAGAATATTTTAAAATAGTAGAGCCAACAGGAAAATTGATCAAGATCACAAGATATGGTATAAACATATAAAAAGCAATTATATTTCATGTATTAACAGAGAACACCTGGACACCAAGATTTTTAAAATGTAATACCATTTACAACTGCTCAAAGAAAAGAAATACTCAGGTAAAAATCTAACAAAACTTGTATGTTGAAAACTACAACACTGGTAAAGAAATCAAAGACCTATATAGATTGAGAGATATCTAATTTCCTGGATTGAAAGACCCAATGTAGCAATTCTCCCCAAATTTATATACATGAATGCAATCCCTATCAAAAAGGCAGCATGGTTTTTTTTTTTTTTGTAGATATAAACTAGATCACTCTAAAATATACTTGGAAATACAAAGGAATTAAAATAGCTAAAACAAAATGAAAAAAAGAACAAAGTGGAAGGAAATATTCTTTCTAATTTCACAAATTTTTGTATATGTGCAGTAAACAAGACCAAGTAGTATTGGTGGCAGGATAAACACAAATCAATGGTATGAAATAGAGGACTGAGAAACAGACCCACTCAAATATACAAATTTATTTTTGACAAAGATGCAAAAGTAAGTCAATGAATAAAAATAGCCTTTTCAACAAATGATGCTTGAAAAATTGGATATCCATAGGGAGATGGAAAAAGAACCTCAATCCAAGTCTCACACATTATAGAAATATTAACGCTAAATGGTTCACAGACATAAATGTAAAACAATAATTTTGTTTTAGAAAATCTCCTGTATCTTGGGCTTATCAAAGAATTCATAGACTTGATACCAAAGGATTGATCCATAAAAGGAAAATATAAACTGGACTGTGTCAAAATTAAAACTTTTACTTTGCAAACATGTCTCTTAAGAGGATGAAATATAATACTTCCACTAGGGGTAAACATCAAGAGAATTCTAAAGGTCATTGTTGCAATGTGCTATTTTGAAAAATTCTCAATTAAAAAAAATATTCCATCTAAGGCTCTCAGTTACCTCAAACCTAGAAGTTAGTATCTTTGCTTTGAAAGAAAAATTAGCTTCATGCAGCTTAATTTCTAAACTTAGAATTTCTAAACTTATCACAGTATGGTAGAGAAGGAGAGTATTTTAGGGGCCTAAACCTTCCTTACCAATAAAGAAACAGGTCAAGAGAAGCCAAACAACTTCTATTTATTGACTGAATGAGGACTAGAATCATGTTCTTCAATTTATAATCTGGGGCTCATTTCACTGTAGCACACTGACGTGATTAGTATATTCATAGTATTTATTATGCTTTTAGTATTTCATTTTAGCCCTGTAGGAGACTCTCAAATTGCCACCAGACTTTCCAATCTACTAATCACAGAAAGATTACTACAACTAAGTCCAGAGATTTAAAAAGGTGCCTCAGAAAGGCATCTGATTAACAGAATAGAGAAAAAAAAATATTTTCAAACCACGTATCTGGTCAGGGACTATGTTCCAGAATATACAAAGAACCCTCAAAACTCAAAAGTAAATGAACACAAAATCCACCTCAAGAGTGGGCAAAAGATATGAAGAGACATTTCACCAGAGAGGATATAGAGATGCAACGTGAAACGATGTTCAATATCATTACCCATTAAGGGAATTCAAGTTAAAACCATGATGAGACATAAGTGCATACCTATCACAAAGACTAAAATAGGGGTGCCTGGGTGACTCAGTCAATCATCTGATTCTCATGTTTTGTGGGCTCAAGCCCCACATAGGGCTCATGGAGCCTGCTTGGAATGCTCTCTCTATCTCTCTCCCTCTCTGCCATTCCCCTGCTCCCTCTCTCTCTTTAAAAAATAAATTAATTAAAATTAAAAAATTTAAATTAAAAAAAAGAAAGGCTAAAATAGAACTACAAAGGATGGTGAGGATGAGGACGAACTCAATTACTAATGAGCTACTGGTGGTCATGTAAAATAGTAGTCACTATGGAAAGAAGTTTGGCAGTTTCTTAGAAAACTAAACAGGCAACAACCATATGATTCAGCAATTGCACTCTTGAGCATCCAAGGAAAACTAAAACTTATGTTCACACAAATTCTGTACGTGAATGTATACATAAGCTTCATTTCTAAGAGCTCAAAACTGGAAGCAATCCGATGTCCTTCAATGAATGGTTAAAAACTGGTACCTCTATACCTTGAAATTCTACTCAGTAGTAAAAAGAGACAGAATATTGACACATGTAGGATCTGGGTGAATTCCAGAGCATGATGCTGAAAGAAAAAAGCCAATCCGAAAAGATTATATGTTGTTATAATTCCAGTGAACATTCTTGAAATGAAAAACAAAATCCTAGAAATGGATAAGAGGTTAGTGGCCACCAGGGATTGAGAAGGGGGTGTGGATAAAAGGGAAGTGGTATCATTGCAAAAGGCTATGTGAGAAAGTGTGTTTTACTCCCCTCCCTTACACCCCACTAGTGAGGAACAGATTCCTACCCTACAGTTATAGAGATGGCCAAATACCTGATACCCCGCATGGGGCAAATGAGATTGACTGCAGTTTATTAGTCACATATACCTACAGCCCAGGGATGGAGAAACACTGCATCATGCAGGATCACAGTGAGGGTTGTACTAGGGAGCACAGTGAACACTCAGAGGTTGTTTGAGGGAGGCTTTGCAGTTTCAAGAGGATTGCAATGAAAGGATGCGACTGGCTAATTTGAATATGTCCACAGTCAGCCAGGAAACTGGAGTTATTAACTCCAGGGATAAGCAGGAACTGTGCTGGTCCCCATGATAGAGAAGGTTGTTTGCCTAGGGGACCTTATCTGCAGAAGCAGAATGGGAAAGGGAATTTACGATTACGCTACTCGAGGGCCTTTTATTTTCCCAGATAAGAAAGCAACACAATATTGGACCTTAATTTTAGGACCTATATCATAAATTCGTATGACAAAGGAAATGTTCTATATCTTGACTGAATTAATACTAATAACCTTCTTGTGATACTGCACTATAGTTTTGCCAGGTGTTATCATGGGAGGAAACATTGCAGTCAGCAGAATGGAAGCTTGGAAGAGGAGGAAGTATTTGCCATAAGCTGACTCATTCAAGAGTTTGGTCAGAAAAGATTGCTGGGAATTGAGTAGACAGCATCCATAACAATGCATGACTGTAAATCTCAAACGACTATTATAGAATTTAACAATTATTCCTTTTATGTAATTTGTATACCATCTATTGGCCACAGCTTTTTCCACACAATTTAGGATGTGCAAAAAAGGTAGAAGACAACTTTTTTACTGCTGAGGGTGGTCCATTTTTGTGGTTTCTAAACATGAATGAATTAGAGAAAAATACAAGGTAATACAATCCACCGTGGTTCTGGTCGGTACAATACAAAAGTGTTCACTGACTGCCAGAGAGCTTAGGTTTGAGTGTATTTACACAGTAGAGAATGGAAAAAGCACAAAGTCATAATAGTGGAATATGAAGATACAGAGAGAAAAGGGAAAAGAAAAAGCCCTGAGGTATAAATAGATACAACTGAAGGTGCACACGTATATATGTATATAGTGTGTTCAGTGACAATTGATCAGCCCAAGTAAAACAGGAGTTTCTTTGCAGAGTATAGCTCAATGGCTAAGACATCATATTCTGTTATTGAACTGCCCAGATGTGAATAGTGATTTTGCCCCTCACCAGCCATTTAACTTTGGGCAAATTATCTAACTTCTCCAAGCCTCATTTCTTCTTCCATAAAAAGGCACAAAAACTGCACTTTCTTATAGTACAGTTGTGCTGTCTAAATGTGAAAATGGGTACAAAGCATTTGTCACACTGTCCAGCATATAATATGTATGTGATAATTGTGAATGATAATTTAATAGTTGCCTAAGTATGAGTGAACCAGACAGTAAGGGGGTTTAACATTTTAGGATCAGAAATCTCACCTTGATAGGTCCTGGAAGCAAAGAAGAACCATGGAAAATTTTTCAAGAGGGTTTACAATCCATTAAATAAAATATATCGATTGATGTACCTATTGACATGCTAGAATTCGTCAATTTGCTGCTCTTCACATCACTCTCTGGCATTGGAATTATTAGCCTTGATTCACAAATAAAGAATTTGTGGCTTAATGAGAGTGAGTTATTCAAGTTCAGACAGAAAAAAAAAAAAAAAAAAAAGGTCAGGCCAGGCTTTCTCGCTTCTGGTCCAAAGCTCTTTCTGTCAGTAGGTGGTTTCCATGAAGGATATAACCACAGAGTGTGGCTGGCAGATGGCCACTCCAGAAAAAGGGGTGGCAAGTTTCACATGAGCAGAAAGAATGAGGGGTGCACATTTGAGGAATTCAGTAGAGTATGTAAAAGCTTATAATTATTTATAATGAAAATAATCATTCAGGAAAATTAATCTAACAGAATAAAAGCTGGATGGGGAGAGGCTGAGTTGGGTGACCAGGATATCATAGTAACCCAAGACTATAAGGAAATCCTCTCTCTTGATGTTGGTTGTTGGAATAGCCAGAAAGAACAACTGGACCATCTGGAGGAAGAGTCTATAATCAATGTACATTGAGGCAGATATTTTAAATCTGAGAATTGCGACCTCTTTCCTTTGATGTTTTTACAGTGCTTAATTATCCTGTCTTCTTCCAAAATGTCCTCCCAAATTAGAATAAATAAACCTTCATAATTATAAGAGCAAAATATCATAATGTCTTCTTAAAATTATAATGATTATTCTGAAATGTGCCTATTATTTCATCTTTGGACAAAGAACTTGGACACATAGAATTTTTGAAAGGTTCTTTGTCTAATTTTCTTTCTCCCTAACCCCAAATTTGCCAGGAGAATGGTAATTATATGGTAAAACATTTGGCTTTGCCATTATTGCTAACAGTGTTACAATTTTCTACAATAAACCCGAAATTTTCCATGAAATATAAACACAATCAGCTGTCAAAGCCCTTTTTAAATCACAAGGAATTAGAAAAAAGTACTCTTGGATTTGTCTTAAGAAAAAATGGCATTGTGATAGCTTTGTTCCTCATTTCAGTCTTTAATGAATATTGTCTGTAATTCCCAACTCTGAATATTACTGAGACATCAATTTTTCTTGTATTTTAACATGCAAGTGAATTCTTTTGTTTGACAATTAGAAACATAATTAACTCTATTTTCAAAGCCTAGCTTTGATCTCTAAGAGAAGGAGTAACACTAACATTTAGAATAGCATATGGATAGTGAAGCGAAAGTGAAAACAATGATAAAATGTAGAGCAAACTAGAAAACAGTTTAAGTTCAAGGAGTTCATTTAATTGTCTAAGAGTCAAAGAACTATTTTATTATTGTGACACAATTTATTTTACTTGTAGATTTCACTGACATATATGCAAAAAAAAATTTCGTTGGCACCTTTGAAATTAGAGGCCTAGTCACAGTGATACTAAGATTTCTGTATCTGTAACAGGACACAAATGAATTGCAGAATGTTCATATTCTTTATACCTTCCCTTGGTCCTCCACAGAAGGTCTCATGTTTGGCATAACAGTCTCCTCCATCCTTTCCCCTTCCTAAATAGCAGATATCACATTCTGCTGTAGAGAAGCTACGTTAAGCTATAGGATAAAAGAATGGGTTGAGAAAGAGCATAGGAGAGACCTAGAAAGGAATGGATGTTATAGAAAAGGGAGAAGTTATGAAAATTTTGTGGAAAGGGAAATTGTGCTGTACATGTGATGGAAGTGGGTAGAAGACAAAGGGGCATGTCCCTAGATCCCCTTTTTGTAAGGTTGCTTCCCCCAAAATAGAATGTTGTGAGATAACAGAAAATATGTATGTCAGTCTCTGCCCACAGTTCTTGGCATAAAACCCCTGAATCCCTTGTAAATTCCTCAGTTATAATAGCAACTAGGAGCATCTTTTTTTCTAATGAGGTGAGTCTGGGTGGGCTCCTGGTGGAGGCTGGTCACCAGAAAGATCAACTCATGATAAAGAAGCTTAGAAATTTCAACTCCATTTCCCCATCCTTCAGAGAGATCACAGGTGCCTATGTGAGCAAATGTCTATAAAATCCCCAAAGTATGAGGAGGTTTCCAGAGCTTCCAGGTGGGTGAACACAGCCACAGACTTGGAGGGTGACACACCCTAACTGCACAGGCACAGAGGGTCCTACACTAGGGACACTCCCAGACCTCATCCAACATATATTGCCATCTGGCTGTTTGTCTGCCTCCTTTATCACCTCCTTTATTTATTTATTTATTTATTTATTTATTTATTTATTATTTATTTATTTATTTATTTATTTATTTATTTATTTATTTTGAGAGGCAGGGAGGGGCAGAAAGAGAGAGAATCCCAAGCAGGCTCCACACTGTCAGCACAGAGCCCAACGCAAGGCTCCAACTCAGGAACCGTGAGATCATGACCTTAGCTGAAACCAAGAGTCAGATGTTCAACTGATGGAGCCCAGATGCCCTCACATCCTTTAATAAACTAGTAAACCTAAGCATTTCCCTGATTTCTCTGAGCCACTCTAGCACATTAATCAAAATCGAGGAGGTGGTCATGGAAACCTCAGATTGGTCAGATGTACAGGGCACAGTCCAGACTTGAAATTGGTATCAGAAGTTTGGTAGGAGCAGTCTTGGGGGACATTAATCTGTGATGTGATGCTATCTCCAATAGATAGTGTCACAGTTGAGTTAAGTTGTAGGACACCCACTGGGTGTCTTGAGAATTGCTTGGAGGAAGTTCTCACACATTTGGTAACCACAAGGGTCAGCAATGTTATGTATAAATGTTAAGGAGACACTGGGGCACCTGGGTGGCTCAGTCGGTTGAGCATCCAACTTCAGCTCAAGTCATGATCTCGCAGTTTGTGATTTGGAGCCCTGCATCGTGCTCTGTGCTGACAGCTCAGAGCAGGGAGCCTGCTTCAGATTCTGTGTCTCCCCCTCTCTCTACCCCTCCCCTGCTCACGCTCTGTGTCTTTCTGTCACTCAATAATATATAAATGTTAAAGAAAAAAATTTTTTTAAGTTAAGGAGACATAAAGAGGGAAAAACTGGTTTTCCCCTAATACTGATGTCCAATTAAATTTGAATTTCAGATAAACAGATAATATTTTAGTGTGAGTGCACCCCAAATGCTGGGTCATCTGGAACTCTTTCTTTCCTTTCTTCCCTTCCCTCCTTCTTTTATTTTTTCTTTCTTTTCTAAATCTGGCAGCCCTGCTTTACATTATCTTTTAAGGGATGGATTCCTTAAAAATTACTTTGGCTGTTGGATTACATGTCTTTGATATGACATTATTCTGGAACAGGACTAGGTGGATCCAGTCTTTAACGGGTCACATTTCCAAAGATAGGCATCAGGATGTCTTGGGAACTTCCTGGAAGTTAGGTAGAACCTGAATCTTAAATACCCTGAAAGTGCAGCAATAGATCCTTGGTATTCAAAGATACATGTGTTTAAGCATGGAGGAAAAAATAGTGACTTAACAAAGCCTCAGAAGTTCATAAAATATAATAATGTAATCTGTTCCAGTAAAGATTATTCTTTGTTTCCTAGGGATTTCACCCCATAATTAAGGCAATCATGGAAAGAACCAGATGTATACAGTAAAGTTGGCTTTACTATAATTATTCACTCTCATATTTGGCTGGAATTAAAAACAAAGTTCATTCCCACAGTAGAAATGGAGAATTGTGCTATTGCAATTTCACTTACTTATTTTAAAATTTAAATTTGGGAAAGAAATTATATACACAAAGCTGTTATTTGGCTGTCTTTTTGAGTCTGCAGAAGAGAGATAGAACTCTTCTTGCAATATGGGGCATGATGCATTCAAATAGGCACTATAATTAGTCACAATAACTTTACCACACAGGGCTGGAATATACAGAATATCCATACTATAAGCTCTCAGTCTCAGCTGTCTGTATTTTATTATTCTAGTGAATAGGTATGTGGTTAATAACAATATCTGTAGAGCTTTTTCTTTCTCTTTTTAAGATTTGCTGATGTGTTATTCCCCTACCTCTCACCCTTAAAGCTTCTGCTATTCCACTCTTTTGCATAGAAACCTTCAATAGCCCTTCCCTGAACTCTGGAGAAAGTATCACATGCTTTTAATGTTTGACAATGCTTCTTGTACGTGGCCCCAGCATCCTCTCCAGCCCCTAAGTCCATGATCTTGACATGATGGGCAAATTCTCTGGATTGGTCCCCTGTTCCCTCTCAGTCAAGGAAATTTGCACTTGATGGTACTTCTGGGTACAAAACACTTTTCTCCACATTCTCACTTCTACCTAACTCCTACTCAATTTCCTGGTCTCAGCTTAGACTCCACTTTTTTCTGAGAAGACCTAAATCAAGATTGATTAGGTGACATTGTCATTAGGTTCCATACATCCCGAACTTATATTGACATAGCAATTATTACTCTCAATTATAATTGTTTACTTATTTATATGTCATACTAGAAACTTCCTTTAGAATTGAGTCTTATTTACAGCTTAATCCTAGTACCTAGTACAGTCTTCTCAAAGAATGTATCTCAATAATTGTTGTTGAAAGAATAAACAAATAAACGTTTGTGCTGCTAGAAGTTTAATTCGCTATAGCAGATTTCGAATGGCAAAATGGTTGCATCAACAATGCAAACGATGGCCATTCCAACAAGAAACCACTGAAAATTGCTGCAATTAGCAAAAACAGGTGGAAACTGGGCATCTTCTTTTAGTACAATCCATTTCCTTTGAAAACTACAGAAAAACAGTTCAGTTTAGATGCAGGCAACTGTGCTTGAATCCTGTGTCACACACCACATCTTTGAAATTGTGTTAGCTTCTAGCATTAGTGAATATAAGTGATATCATTCTCTCCTAAATCCTTCCGTTTTGAAAGCCATGTGACAGCTCAGACCTCTATGCAACCCATCAATCAGTGAATGATTCAGTCCATTTTTTAATTTCAAGTCATACTCTATAACAAAGGCCATAGCTACATCGTCAATATTTGACCACTTGAAGCTTAAATTGTTTTCCAGGCTGACAAGTGCTCAATCGGTCAATTGCCCAAAAGATAATCCCATTGACTGTCTTTATAACTGAAATAATTGAAGCTATAGTCTAGAATTTTTTTTTAAGTGTTTTGAAGCCTGAATCAAATAAATCAATTAAAATCTTCTCATTTGCTCGGCAATCACCCTGGCAACATCTGCCTGAAGTTACCATACAAATTTGAACAATGGTGGTGAGCTAAGATGAAACATTTGGTGATTTATGTTTGTTTCCAAATGGGAAAACAGTAAACAGAAATGAGAAAATCTCAATGTTTGAATCTGATTCTGATATGAACAAAATAGGAAAAATGAAAATAAAGAGTATGATTTCTCCTCCTCCCATTTTTAATACCTTAGCATACTGGGATAAGCTCAAGTACTATACACACTGATTAGAAATACTTCAGGAGTAAGGACTTATTCTATACTGCTCCAGTTTAATGATAGGGGCTACCAGCAGAACCACTAATCATACCCAGTTTAGACAATATTGAGCCATTTCAACACTTTTTCTAATTTACTATTATTTAGAGGGCAAGATACCATAGCTTAGTGATTACCTTCTATTATTGCTTCTTGAGTGATCTGGGATATAATGCCAGAGTGAGTTTAAATACCAGCTAGCTACCTTTAAAGTACCTATGGAGTTGAAGGAGCTCTATTTCTGAGTATTTGTACCAAAGAGGATCAACCTACTAGATTTGATATAAGCTTTCCAATTTATCCATTTTGTTCTGAGTGCTACCTATTTGAAAGCTCTGCAGTGTTATTTGAAAGCCGGTTATGAGAAATTTATTAGACACTGATGGAATATGTTGGGCCAGATATAAGAGGGAAAAAAAATACCAAGGCTTCACCTTGGCTCTTTTCTTGGGCTTTATAAAAGAAATATCGAATAATTAATGTTGCCTTGGTATTTAGTATCTCAGCCTGGAGAACCCTGGACAGAGTTAACCCTTATGTCTTCATTCGATTTATATTGCCTGCTTACAGATGGATGGGTCTGTTTGGAACATACCAAATACTAATAAAAATCTCAATTAATTCATAAATATGGTCTATGAGCCTTCACATTTTCAGCCTTTTTCTTCTATGAAACAAAACGCTTTCAACCTGCACTGAGTCACAGTGTCATTTTTTTAAACATTTAAACTGTCTCAGAGTCTTGACAGATGTATAACACAAAGCATTTAAAAGGGAAATGTTTTACTTAAGTAAGTTACAATGCTACAAAACTGTCTAAACACTACAAAACACTTCACTTCAAATCACGGACTCTTTAAAGAAAACCCTAGAAAACACAACTTTCTAAAACAACAACTAATCTTTATTTTGCGTTTCTTAGTAATTGACTAGGATGTGGTAGTCGTTTGGAGTGATAAAATCCAAAAGAAAATGACCAAAATCTGGCTGGAGATGGTCCATTTAGTACTCACTTTTACTGCTAGTACAGCACGGGCGTGAGGAATTTGGAATGGGAATTTCTCTTCAATATGTCAGCTGGAGGACAATACTAGATCCTTAAGGACTCCAGTTTGAAAATCCTACTTTTTAACCCTACTTACTTCTACGATCTTGATTTGAAATAAACGCAAATAAACTTTTCCAAACGGTTCAGGGAACCTCCTTACTTAACTCTTAAACTGCAATAATTCCAATTTATAGGCCTTAGGGTTAGAGACCTGCAATCTGTATTTTCTTTCAAAATGTAGAAATAGGGACACCTGGGTGGCTCAGTTTGTTAATTCTCCGACTCAGCCCAGTTCATCATCCCACAGTTTGCGGGTTTGAGCCCCGCATCGGGCTCTGTGCTGACAGGTCAGAGCCTGGAGCCTGCTTCAAAGTCTATGTCTCCCTCTCTCGCTGCCCCTCCCCCACTCATCTTGTCTGTCTCAAAAATACAATAAAAACATTAAAAAAATTTTTTTGTAATGTAATCCTCCCATCACAACCCATCTCTCACTAGAGTTAATTTCCTCCATAGCGTGAAAAACCATCTGTACTATTAAAAATTTCCCTTACTTAGCTGTCTCCTCAAACTAGAATGTAAGCTCTAACAGGGAAGGGATTTTGTTTGTTTTGTTCATTGCTTTAGCTCCAGGAATGCACACAGTAGACAGAATGAAAAGTTGTTGAATGTAAGTGAATGAAAATATATACATACTATAGTAAGCTACTAATAGTAAAAGTTGTCAAGTGGAAAACAAATCTGGACTTAGAGGAGGAGAGATAGAATTCAAAAATACTATTGTGGGGCTCCTGGGTGGCTCAGTTGGTTAAGTGTCTGATTCTTGATTTCAGCTCAGGTCATGATCTCACAGTTCTCGAGATCAAGCCCCACATCAGGCTCTGCCCCTCACCCCTCTTTCAAAATAAGCAGACTTAAAAAAATTACTACTCAATGTAGACAAGGAGAGCATTGCAGTTAAGAAATTCAGGACTATTGCAAAACAGAGAACACCCTAATTGGAAGTGTCTCAAAGGACAGGTAGAAAGTCTTCTCTTTTTTGAGGGGGCGGGGAGGATAAACAAGGTTAGGAGGAACTGGCTGTGAGTGAGTGGGATAAGTAGGTGATAACCTTGATAGCTCCGCGGGAACTTTTTTCCCAGAGGTTAGCCATTTCTCCATAGGGACCATTAAGGTGGTGCTACTGACTTTCCAATGATAGCTCAAGGGTGGGTAAATGTCTTGGAGTGTAGGGGAAGGAAGAAGTTTGACTCAAGTTTAGTCAAACCGGTGAAGGAAACAGGTCAGCTAATCATTCATGCAGCAAAGAATAGGAATTTGGAAGTTCTCTGTGGCCTGTAAACAAGAGGGTGGGGGCATCCACAAATCTTATCCAAGTCTTATGGAGATGTGTAGCTCTTGGCAGTGAGCCATTCCTCTTAACCAACCAAAAAGGGGATTAGATTTGTTGACAACAGCTATTTTCTAGGGGCAATGGGCTCAGGTAATGTGAGAAGTAAGGGAGATGATTCATTCGTAGACATACCAAATAAAAGCTGTACTGTCTAGTTAACAGGTTTACAACCTAATGGAAATATGTACAACCTCCTCCCCCAATAATGGAGTCCCAAACCCTTAGACACTCACTTCTTGGTTCTTCTTCCCCTCTCCATTTTGTGGGCTTATTTTCACAGGCTTTGCAATGACCATGGGCCAAAGAACAAAGGGAAGGGGGACTGAAAGTCTCTGCATCACCTCACAGAATGTACATTTGTTCTAATGAGACTACTTTTTGCCTCGTGCACATAGGCGATGTCTGGATAAGGCTGTAACCTCTATAGTACTCAGCCAATGAGGACTCAGTGAGGAAGGGAGGGGCTTGCATGCTAGGAAACAAATTGTCTGCTGTAACTGCCCCATGTGTGCCTCTCCATCAGACACCTGCTCTTGCAAGAGCATTGATTAAAACCTCCCTTCAGTGTACTCCAAGTCTTTGTGCCCCTCCTTTGTGTCAGGGGGGTTATTTCTCACAGGTAAAGGTCAATGTTGTTAAAGGATTTATTTATAAGCATCGCCAAAAGGAAAAAAAGTTTGCAAGAATAAAAAGTAATCAAAGAAGAAATGATGAACATGAAACTGTATTGTGCATTCTGTACAAGTCTGTCTTGTATTTTTCCACAGTTCCAGGACTGTCATTCTAGAAGAGGTTGGTACCTTCACACAGGTATCGTCCATACTAACCACAAAGATAACAAAGGTAGAAATATTCTGTGCTATTCTGCCTGCCATTCTTCTCCATGAACATATGCATTAAATGAGTCAGAGAAGGGAAATGGGACTAACAAATTCTTTGTTTCATGGTACTAATTGTGATTCTGCCATTTAGGGATTCATATTTTTATATACAAGGAACCTCATGAACAAACCAACTACGTTTATGTGGTTTCTCCATCTTAGTAAAAGGCAGATTCACACATTCATATGCCCCAAATCTGCAGCCATCTTTACTCCTGTCTTTCACACTGCATATTCAATCTGCCCACAAATCTCATCAAAATGCAGGCATAACCTGACCACTTCCCACCTCGACTACTATCAGCTGCATTTTTATAATCCTATCCATTATGTCAGGTGCGCTCCTACAGGGCTACTACCTCCTGCTCCCTCTGCCCAGAATGTCCTTCCTCCCAGCATGGATCTCCCTCATATCTTTGGTTCTTGGCTCAAATGTCACCGTATCTGAGAGGTCATTCATGTCCAGCTCAGATCAAATAGCAAACTCTTCTCTCTTAGCACCCTGTTTACTCTGCTTTGCTTTTCTCTGGAGCACTAACTATGGTGTCTCCTGATTAGATTGGATGGGAAGGCCACAAAATGTGGAGGTGTCCCAGTTGGATGGGGGCCAGGGGCATGGACAGTGAAAGAATTCATCCAGGGCAGAAAATAAAGAGATAAAAGTTTATTGAATACACTACAAGGAAGCAGCAGGCAGGACAGTGAGACTGTGTATGGTGGAGGCAATGTGTGTGTTGGCGGGGGGGGGGGGGGGCTCTGTCACAGGATGGAGTGAGGGAGTCTGGGAATGTATGAAATGTCCCCTTTGGTGCCTTATTGTCATTGGTCAGTGAGGGCTCAAGTCTATTTTGAGTGGTCACTTAATGAGCCTGTTTGCATTCAGCTCGGTAGTCGCTGTGGGCCTTTTTCCCTTGGTCAAGTTTCCATTGCTCAAGCCTGCTGCCTAAAAGCGCCTTCTACACAAACCTCAATCATTCATTCATTCATTCATCCATTCATTCATTCATTCATGTGTTGGTTTCTATCACCCTACCATGAGATCTTTTTGTTCAGTGCCATACCCACAGCACCTAGAACAGCATTTATCATAGTTTAGGCATTCAATAAATATGTTGGATGAATAAATGATTTACAGTTTCATGAAATTTAAAGTTCTTTGTACAACTATGTTGCTCTGAGACAAGGGGAAGAAAAAAGGGAAAACACATTGTCAGCAATACTAAAGAATTTTCCATAGATAGTCCAAATTCTCTCCCCTTAGAAAAAGAAAAAGTTGTACTTAACTACATTCAGGTGAAATACTGGACTTATTTTTTGGTATAAACTCTACCAGAAGTCTAAGTTAAGTGCTGTAAATACAACTTGTATTTTAGGAGCATATCATTTTGATCTCACCCATCTCTATATACTCAGCACCTGCCACGGAAATCCAGGTTGGCATAACTTGACCAGAAACTATTTAGATTTTTCTGAATTTGTATTTTCAATCCATTGGGCCAATAGTTATTAGATGTCTACTCCCCAGAGTGGGTTAAGGGAGATAAGCCAATAAGAGATCGGTCCCCAGTTCTCATCCAAACTCCCTGTGAATGGTGGACCAATCAGTACCCAGCCATGCTCTGATGCACAAGAAGGTGAAAACGGAAGACTACAGGAGATCTCGGGCTGGGATGCAGGCCAAAACTGCTAGAACTGGCATAAAATCTGTCCTGTTGCAAGGTATTCTATGACTGAGCCTACTCCCACTCTCCTTGAACAGGAATCTGGGCCAGACACAGTAGTGTGGCAAGCCATCAACAGGATTTCATTTTCAGCCACATCCATTGTTGACAGAAGGAAGCCAGAACCATGAGAAGATCTTGCCCGGGTACTAGGAGGGTAAGAATAAGCATAAGAGCCTAGAAGTGAGTTTCTTTGATTGATAAAATCCAATAGATAACCTTTCTTCTTATAGGAGGCCTAGGGAGATTTTTTTTTTTTAACTGCAAATTGTGCAGCTGGTCCAAACTCATTTGACAAGGCACTTGAAAAGAGTTTAATTTTAATAATATATTATATATTATTAAAATTCCAGGAAACTACTGTTTGTATTTATTGAAATATAAATGTGAACTCAGGGCCAAAGAAGACTTATAAAAGTGGGTGGTCACAGGCTGCTACAAGTACAAATACATACAACGTTTGTAAAGGGAAAATTGCTAATATGCACCCAAAGCATTACAACGTCCATGTACTTTTTATCCAGCCATTTGACTTCAAGGATTTTATCTGGTTTTCTCCCACCACAGAGGAGAGATGGTCAAAAACTATTTTATGTGCAAAATATTCTTCCAGACTATAACCACAAGATTTGGAAGCAATCTGAAAGTTTAATTAAATAAATATATATTTTTTTAATTACAGAATATATATGAACTCAAAGATAAGTTATTTTTCAAAAAACTATGTAGGGTGGCCCAGTTACTGGTCAATCAAAACAAACAAACAGATAACTGTCCATGCCTGGGCTGAGAAGTGCCAGTTTAAAAATCACTTAACCTCAACCGTAAACAGAGTCTTCCCTGTTTTTTTTTCTGTTGTCTTCATTCAGCCTAGAACTACCACAACTATCCCCTTTCTTCACAACTATTCTTTTTCTTTTGTTTCTTTTAAATATTTCAGTATTTTGAATTTATTTCTACCTCCGGAACATTTGTGAAGTTTGATGTAGAAACGAAGATTTCCAGTGTTTCTTCTAGATCAGAAGATTTAACACTATAAGAAGAAGATGGCCTGGGCCCAGGTAGATAATCAGAATGTTTAACAACCAGTGGGCTCCAGGCAGAATGGACTCCAGCTTCAGTTCTTTGGTCTTCATCTTCATAAGTGCTGGATCACTGAGTCATCCTCGGGGACCTGGGAGAAGATCCAAGATCCCTCTGGAGCTCATTTACTGACACGTATAAT
Source organism: Herpailurus yagouaroundi (assembly GCF_014898765.1). Classification (NCBI taxonomy): domain Eukaryota; kingdom Metazoa; phylum Chordata; class Mammalia; order Carnivora; family Felidae; genus Herpailurus; species Herpailurus yagouaroundi. The sequence continues at coordinate 15,152,305 of NW_024412414.1, read as the reverse complement.
ATTTTTTTAAAAGAATTCTTTCTAAATAAAAAGAGCAGGTATGTCCACTTCTTCATTCAAGTCAGAGGAAAGAAGGCCTCAGTGTGAATAAGGCATTTGAATGCTAATAAAATTTCAAAGGATGAACTACAGACTGGAAGCCAGAAAGAGACAGAGAGACAGAGACAGAGACAGAGAGGGTTGTGAGTTCAAGTCCCATTTTGGCTATAAGGTTTACAAGAAAGAAAGAAAAGAAAGAAAGAGAGGAAGAGAGAGAGAGGGAGGGAGGGAGGGAGGGAGGAAGGAAGGAAGGAAGGAAGGAAGGAAGGAAGGAAGGAAGGAAGGAAGAGAAAGAAAAAGAAAAAAGAGAAAGGAAAAGAAAAGAAAAACCTATTGTAATCTGGGTGTCTGATAAATGAGGAGCCCTGGAGAACCAACAAACCGTAGAACTGAAAACTGAGGGATGGGTGTCTCTGTTTCTGCCCCAAAGCTTCCAGAGATGAGGGGAGGGAACTACATGATTTTGTTTAATGGATGTGTTTTGTACTTAGAAAAGCTAACATGCTTTTGCAGATTAGCATTCAAGGAAATTCTGCGTCTTCCTTTTCCTGGTCTACTGACCTTAACCAGTTTTCATTTATTTTGTGCTCTCATGCTTTCATCTTTAAACACCCCTTGCTCTCTCCACAATAAAGTATAACAATGATAGAAACTAAGTTTCAAGAAAGCATCTAAGCACATTTAAATGGTTACAATTTCACCTCTAAAAGTAACATATCCTACTCCTCTATTAACTGCAATAACATTCAATTATTGTACAAAGTGCCAACACTTTATTCAAAAGGCAGCCATCTGGGAAAGGGAGCCATGCTTAGAAGCCTTTCCAGAATCACTCTTCACCGAGACACCTTTAATCTATAATTCAGCATAATTCTGGCCCTCTGACTACACTGACGGGTTCAGAAATGGATGCAATGGATACAGAAGCTTCATTGCTTACCTGCACTTGGCTGGAACTTTTACTAGGACTGGACAGGAAAAGAAGCTTTCCCCAGGACATTTCTGAGATTTCTTTCTCTTATAATGCATAAGAACGTCTGATAGACTCACCGACACTTTATATCATCGATCTTTATCTTTTGAGCCAAGAAAAGAGTGGCAGAGACCTGATACATTTTGATCTGAATGCGGCCATGTCTGAAGCTGTTTTACTCCCATTAATCTTGCTTTTGGACTATAGCCAGCTTCAGGGTAAGGGTTTGGGTTTCGGTTTGGGTTTTTTGGGTTTTTAATCTTGTGGGTTTTGTTTTTGTTTGTTTGTTTTTGTTTTTGCATCTGACTGATACAATTGATCTCATGAAGATATGTATTGTTATTCTCAACCACTTAGTATGGATAGTGACAGAGAGCTCATCTGCATGAAGGTACAAAGTGTTGAAAAGAATAAATTGAAATAGCCAAAAAAGTGGAGGGAGGAGAATTTTTTGGTTAGCTACATAAGAAAGGGCAACTATCCATAAACACTCAAAAAATGATCTTATTATATTTTCCTATTTTTCTTTTACTCAATACTTGCTATCCTTACCTTTCTCTACTAGCCACTTTAATTTCCTATGCTGATACTTAGTATGAGTAATTCACGATTGTGAATGTACAGAGGTGATGTACAGAGGTCACTAAATTGTTCATTTTCTTTTATGAGTCTTAACAGACGTTCATTTCTTTCTTCTTTTTTCCTTTCATTCTTTGTGTCACAAAGGAGAGGAATTATTTTCTGATTGCTCATGAAGGGTCATACCACGTACATATACCAAGTTGCTTTACACTCACAAAAAGCCTTAAAAGGTGGAATGATCCACGTTTTAAATCGTGGGTAAATGGAGATTTTGTTAAGTTTAAGTGACGCACCCAAGGTCACAGCTCGTAAATCACAGAATGGGGATTGAACCTAAGTTTCCTGGGGTGGTAACTCACATTCATTCCATTCACTAATAAGAAACAAAATAATAATAATAAATAATAACAGAAAGATCAATGATAGAAACACTTAAGTTTACTACGTTTTAAGTGTGAGGTATATACTCTATCCGCATTTACAGGAGGAAGATACTCTATCTCTATTTTAAGGATGAGGTAACTGAAGCAGAGAGGTTAAGATGCTTGCTCAAAATCACACAGTAAGTGAAGAAGTTAGGAAACCACCCAGGTGAGGTGTCAGGAATGCCTTGTTTTTATTTATTTTTTTTTTAATTTTTTTTTCAACGTTTATTTATTTTTGGGACAGAGAGAGACAGAGCATGAACGGGGGAGGGGCAGAGAGAGAGGGAGACACAGAATCGGAAACAGGCTCCAGGCTCTGAGCCATCAGCCCAGAGCCTGACGCGGGGCTCGAACTCCCGGACCGCGAGATCGTGACCTGGCTGAAGTCGGACGCTTAACCGACTGCACCACCCAGGCACCCCAGGAATGCCTTGTTTTTAAATACCGTGCCACACTGCATCAATTCAATGATTTTCTCATGCTGTAGGCCAGGGCAGTGTTTCTCAAGCATGCTTTCATGGTCACCTCCCTAAGTTGCTCTTGGGACTAAAATCCTTCCATTGGGCTCTCTGTCTTTCAAAAATGAATAAACATTTTTTTTAAAAATTTTAAAAAAAGGTGGGGGGCGCGTCTGGGTGGCTCAGTCGGTTGAGCGTCCAAATTCGGCTAGATCATGATCTTGCGGTTGGTGGGTTCGAGCCCCGAGCTGCACGTCAAGCTCTGTGCTGACAGCTCAGAGCCTGGAGCTTGCTGTGTCCCCCTCTCTCTCCGCCCCACCCCTGCTTGTGCTCTGTCTCCCTCTGTCTTTCAAAAATGAATAAACATTAAAAAAAAAATTTTAATCCCTCCATTGGGAATACAAAGACTAGGGTGTATGTTCCTTAGGGGCAGAGGCTTTATCATTTCTGCTAACCTAATTTAACCCTTTATCTTTGTGATTCTGATTTTTGTCCCATAGAACTGTATACAGGGCACTTGGATACATTAATTGACTAGAATGAGCGGTATTTACCCCAAAGCAGAATAAATTCCACAGCCTTTGACCAACAACAGTACCTTTTTAGCAGAACTGGTGGGACCCTCCCCCACATTTTCAGCCATCTCCTTCACATTCCTAAAGATGTGAGAATTTTAGAGGTACAATCTAGAGAAAGATTCTCCAATGGAGAGCTCTAAACATTTCTTTTCGGGACCCTTCCCTCAATGGCATTTTCCACCAAACAAAATTTTTATTTGCAATGTTGGAATACTATCTAAAACCTAAAGATCTTCTTTAGAGGGGCGCCTGGGTGGCTCATTCTGTTAAGTGTCTGACTCTTGGTTTTGGCTCAGGTGGTGATCTCACCGTTCCTGAGGTTGAGCCCTGCATCTGGGTCTGCACTGACAGTGTGGGGCCTGCTTAGGGTTCTCTCTCCCTCTCTCTCTGCCCCTCCCCATTCATGCTTTCTCTTTCTTTCAAAATAAATTAATACACTTTTTTTAAAATTAAAAAATAAAGATCTTCTAAAGAACTTGATATTGGGCTCTCAAAGATGGTGAGAGCATTCCCTGCCCCCTGCCCCCCCACCTTTGGACTCTAGCAAATTGCTTTTCATTTAAATAAAAGCAAACTGTTTAGGGGAAGAAGAAGTTTTTTCTATTCAAATTTTTCTCTACTGTTAAGTTACTCAGTACCCTGTGAGAAAACAGCTGTGGTTGTCTTATTTCCACCTCCGTGTCTGTTTTTAAATGAATTTACAGCTGATGCAGGCTTTGTTTTATTTTATGACTACCACTAAGAGATGAATTATGAATTAATAGGGAATTGTTAATTTCACCTCAATCAATAACATCTTTAATAAGTGAGGACTGCCCATTAAAAGCCAATAAATCATTATGGTAACTGTTAATAACTTACACTAAACTCTATATGACAATATATATATAAATATATTGGGAATTTATTACAAATATCTAGGAATAAACTTATGCTCACCTTAGATTTGAGTTATATCTGTTGACTCCAGTCGATATGATAATGAGAGCTATTTTCAAGGCCTTCGAAACAGGTTTTTATGCCAGAGACTAGAGAGTAAATTTAATTGACACTTCTCTGATACTCAGACCTGCCTCCTCTGTAGAGCTTTCACATGAATTTTCAATTCAATTTCAACCTCAAACGGGAGCTCCCACGAATCCAAACACCTTGTTGAAACAGCAGAAAATGAATTATGTGGATAACAATATTTCATCAAGCTTGAAACTCAGCTGTGTTATGTCCAAAGCAGTAAAACTGTGTAAATAAATTGCTAAGTCACACTAGAATTGATTACTTGTGTCTCATGTGTTAAAACCAGGATGACTAGTTAAAAAGAGAGAGAGAGAAGAAAAATCATCTCTTTCACTTGGCACATTTTATTGTTATTTTCAAGTTCAAATGAATGTTAGAGCAAAGAGCTCTCCTATCAGATTTCAATAACTTCAAATTACCAATAAATTCTGTGACTGTCTATGAGGGTGCATTCGCACCTGCGGCTTGTTTTTAAACTAAGATTTTCCTACTCAAACATTTTAAGAAAACATTGTAGGATTGCAATTTCATTGTATTATAATGAGTACATGATTTTCAGTGGTAGGGGAGGAAAAAAGTTTTCCTTGACCTTCTTAAGGTCCCTGGTTGTATTTGAAAATTAAACTGAGAAACACAGATGAACAGGAGAAGAGCATGGAATTTTTACATGTACATGAGAGCCTTCATAAGAGAAAGACCTGATCACTTGATCAGAGCTGGAAGCTTTAATACTTTTTAGACACCTCCTCAAAAAAAAAAAAAACAAAAAACAAAAACAAAAAACAAAAAAACCTGTAAAATAATTGACAAGACAAAGGGGTTTGAACTAGGGTAATAACTGGTGAAGAACCAGGAAGATAAAGGTTAGTTTAACAAAGTTTGTACAGATTTCTCAGCCCCAAATTCCCAGTCTGTAGTGGTGAAAATATCTTCTTTCTTCCTGGTACAAGGAGGGTACCTTTCACATGAGACTTTTATGACTTGTTTCAGGGGTAAAAAGGGCTTGGAGACAGGGGATAAGAGGGTAAGTTTCCTGTTTCTGCCATTTTCTCAAATCCCTTCAGCTTAAGATATTCAGTATGCCGATCTGAGGGATTCACTATCCCATATTTTGTGGTAGCATGTCTGGAATTGCATTATAGCCAATAAACCATTTTAAATTTCCATAGCTAGAATATCAATTTTGGTATACAGGGTAACCCAGGCAAGTTAAGCTGTCTACCACCTGTCATACATTTTAATCATCCCCTGATCCAACCAAACCTGAATACCATTGTGAAAATTTCAAAAAGGGTCAAACCCAGAGATCTACCAACAGCTACTGATAAAAGCAAAAAAAAAAAAAAATAATAATAATAATAACATTTAATAGGAGATAACAGCAGTATCACCTTCTTCTTAAGAGTCTGTATAAACTATTCCTGAACCCCAGTCTGAGTTAGAAACGCCAATGGGGAAGGCCATTGCTAGAAATGATCTTCCACGTAGAAAAAAAAACACCATTCCTTAGGGAGATGGGAGCAGAAAAGAAAGAAAGTGAAAAGTTTTGAAATCAAAGCAGAAGTAGAGACAAACATATTACTTGCCTATCTATCCAGAATTCTCATGAGTCAAAAGCTTGAGTGTTTGGGTCTCTATAGTATCTTCTGGATCCAGAAACTAGGGTGGATGCTATTACATATTAGAAGTCTTGGTGCACGTGGGTAGCTCAGTGGGTTAAGCATCCTGCTCTTGATTTTGACTCAGGGAATTATCTCACAGTTTGTGATATCGAGCCCCATGTCAGACTCTGTGCTGACAGCATGGAGCCTGCTTGGGATTCTCTCTCCTTCTCTCTCTGCTGCTCCCCCAGTTGTGTGTGCATGCATGTGCTCTTTCTCTCTCTCTCTCTCTTTCAAAAAATAAATAATAATAACAATCCATTTAAAGTCCTCCTTCAGGCAGCTAACACACTGCCTTTTCTAAGCTTCCTTCACCAGGCTCAAACATTTCCAGAAGAGATTATTTATCAAATATTGTCCCTTCAGGACTATAAGCAGAGGTAGCTGGAACAGGGAAGAGTCTTCAGAAAGGGTGCTGAGATCTGAAAGGTGAGGAAGAGTAACTTGTGCTGAAGAGAAGAGAAAAAAAGACAGGTGTAGTGAGAAACAGCATAGGAAATATTTACCATTTACGCAAATGAAGAAAGATAGCAATCCTGGCAAGCTCCTTCTCTGAACCCAAGGGAGGCGGTGTCCATGTTGTTTTAGCAAACCCCCTGAAAGCCCCATGGCTGTTGTTGCTATGATGCTGGTCTTCATCACCCACCACGCAGGCTGAGCCTCACTGCTCCTGAGTACTGGAGAAGGAGTTCCACACTGGGTGGGGACCAGTGCCTGGTCCTGGCAAATCTTCTACGGACCACATCTACGCTAGCTCGTACCCCTCTTTCATAGAGAGTGTTCCTGCAGTACGATGCTTTTGTATTCTATCTAGACGTACTTTCCTTGGAATGGATCAGCCCTCTCTTTGATGCTTTAACTTTTAGATATTCTGTTGCATTTGGGGAACGGGCCAAACCCTTTTGCTTACTTTCTTTTGCTCTTTCTCTATTCCTTTAATCATTTCTTTGAGAACTGCAGACAGTGCAGAGAAAGCAGGCAGGAAAGAGAGATCATGCGCATTTTACCTCCTTTATCCAGAAAATGCAGCTTTTTTTGAATGTTGAAATTGATTCTGTTCTATTACATATTTTATTCCTCTTTTAAATTTCAGAAAGAAACTGGAAGGCAAGTTAGTGTTTGCTGGCATTGTGAGCTGATTCGAGTTCATTTTTGGATATAATTCTAATAGGTAATATTTACTGAGTGTTTATTATGTGAGGCATTGTTCTAAGCTCTACAAATGTATTCATGTGACTTTATAACAACCCTGAAAGGTAGGTACTATTATTACCCCAACTGTATGGCCAGGACACCCACTCAAGGAATTTGGTCCCTGAGTCCATGCTTTTATCAGTAAAACACGCTGCCCTCCTAGTATACTGAGGGAAGCTCTGACCAGATCCTTTATGCTTAAAAACAAATGTATCCACAATTTTTGGTTGTCTCCATTCTGTCCATTTTAATTTTTTTAATGTTTATTTATTTCTGAGACAGAGAGAGACAGAGCATGAGTGGGGGAGGGGCAGAGAGAGAGGGAGACACAGAATCCGAAGCAGGCTCCAGGCTCCAAGCTGTCAGCACAGAACCCGATGTGGGGCTCAAACTCACAAACCGTGAGATCATGACCTGAGCCGAAGTCAGTTGCTTAACCAACTGAGCCACCCAGGCACCCCTTTTCTCTCCATTTTAATAATAAGTTAAAATAAAAACAATCCAAAAAATCCTCTCTATGCACCTTGCACGCTATGCGGGTTAAAGAGATTTCATGTTTTACGAATCATGCCTACTGAGTGTCTTTTCGTTGCACATCACAAGAACTAAACTCACGATTTTGATATAGTGCATTCTTGTTATGCTTAGTGCAGAGAAAGCAAGACCCAGGACCTCTATCACAGAGTACATAAAATTCCTCCTCTAAAAATCAAATTGCTTATTGGGAATGATTCCCTTTGCTTAACCTCTCACTGGTTTAGACCTCAATAGTTTTCTTCCTTCAGAAAAACAAAATAGCATGCCCATGGAGGGAAACTGTCAGTCCCATGTCAAAGTTCTTTTAATATTTAAGAATTACGTACATACTTATTGTATATTTTAATCATATGTTTCTCCACACGCATATGCCTGGATTCTTTTTCCTTCTGCATGATGCTGGTCAAAGTATTCAGTTCAAATGAAAGAGGGTAGTCTTCCCTGAGTAGCTCAGTCAGTATTCAGATAACAGAGACAAATCCTTCAACATCCTTTTGTTATTCCAGATCAGTTCAATGGAAAGGATCTTTCTATAGATTTATTTTCCCTTGTCTGTCGAATGCCTGCAGAATGTTATCACCCTCACAGTTATAACCGTGCTAAGGCATGGTGGCAACCTCTTGTGCTGCAAGTTTAATGCTGTATTGTTTCCCCACCAATTGCTCGTGATCAAAAGTCTCCATCCTTTGATGCTTTACTGATACTTTGCAGGATATTTTGTGTTGCTGTCATAAATCCCTTATTTTAAGAACCAAACAGATGATAATAGGGTTGATAATCACATATTGCAAAAGTCACTCTTTTTTTCGGCACACGATACCCTTTAAAGTCCTTGCACAGTTGGGGCGCCTGGGTGGTGCAGTCGGTTAGGTGTCCGACTTCAGCCAGGTCACGATCTCGCGATCCGTGAGTTCGAGCCCCGCGTCGGGATTTGGGCTGATGGCTCAGAGCCTGGAGCCTGTTTCCGATTCTGTGTCTCCCTCTCTCTCTGCCCCTCCCCCGTTCATGCTCTGTCTCTCTCTGTCCCAAAAATAAATAAACGTTGAAACAAAATTTTTTTAAAGTCCTTGCACAGTTTAAAACTCACATAATCGAAGCCACACTCTGACAAATGCCAGCCGGTGTCCCACGTGGCAACAAGCTGGACACAGTCAACAGTCACCCGACATGACATTCTGCAACTCTCAGGAATTTTTAAAATTTTAGACCTGCATTGCTTTACTGTTTAGAACACGGTCAGACTGTATGAGTATTTTCATGTTGTAGGCCTTCAAATCCTACAATCCGAGTTAGAACAAATAAAACCATACGGTATTTTCTTCTGTCGTCTATATTTATGGAGAAACTCAATTTAAATAAAACTTAAATTAGATATATATATTTTTTTGCATGTACCACTACCGAGAATGCATGTAAAGGGAAGAAGTTACCTGTGCCTAGCACAGTGTCAGGCATAGAGCCGGGGCTGAACGCATATTTATTGAAAAAAAAAAATGAATGAATAAGTGAAGCCTTCCTGTCTTACTAAACCCTTTTCTTAAAATGTCATCTCTCTGGTCATAGAATAAATTTTTAGATTTCAATCCTTTTAAACTTCTTTAGGCTTTACCATTCATTTTCTTGGCATCTGTACTGACTGCTTCAGTGAGAACATGTTACTTATATCCTTTGTATTATTGATTCTAAATGAAATGAGCATGAGTTGACTGATGGAGGTGCCAACAAAAGCCCCTTCTATCTAAGACTACGGAAGCAAAACTGAAGTTTCCAGAACAAAGTGGGACAGCTGCTCTAGTTTTGCACTGCCTGGGCTGCACCTGGCAGGCGGGGCTCCACGGCGACCCCTCCCACCTGCAGAGCATGAACCACAGGGTAAGTGTTAAGTCCACGGAACACATCTTCTGCTTTATTCCCCCAACCACCTGCATGGAATGCCTTTCATTAATATGATCCATTTTGCATATGAAGATACAGAGATTTAGAGTTTATCCCAGGTTTGCTGCTAGTCTCTGACAGAGCTCAGACTCAAACTCTGGCTGCATCTTCAACCCCCTTGCCCCAGTACCTCATGAGACAAGAGTTTCTCAAAGAAATGACTGGGAAGGGAGAGAAATCAAAATATCATTTTTTGAGCAATGAATATCATTCTGGGAAATTAGTCTGGATGATTAAAAACACGGAAAGACAAGATAACTATTTTCAACTCTCTGAAAAGCTATCATGCAGTAAAAATTCATTGAAATTTTTCTATAGAACCCCCAGTATTAGATGTTACAATGGAGAATGGGAGTTTTAGGGTGAGCAATTCAATCTCAATATATGAGGAACACTAGTAATATCTACACCAAATAGATTACAAGCTCCTTTGGCAGGAAATAAAAGCTTTAACAGGAGGCATAATGAACACTTGCTAAGATGATAAAGAATGGATTGGTAGATGAATAGCTGCACCAAATGGCCTTAATGTCCTTTTCAAACTAAAGATTTCATGATTCTGTGATTCAGCGAAGCTAATAAAAGGAGGAAGGATAAGAAAGGAGGAATAAACATTAACTTACCACCTAGTTAAGAACACTATTTATGCAACTTCTCACTTAATACTACTCATCATGAGGTCACAGCTCATGGAAATCATCATTTCCATCTTACACACAAGAAGAAATAGGCCCTTCTCACAGGCACGAAAACTGAGTCTTAGAGTATATCAATACTATATCCAACACCATACAGCCGTATAAGAGCAAAGCCTGGATTGAACCTCTATTGTTTTTGTCTCTGAGCAAAGGTCCTGAATGGAATAAAAACTGTATATGAAACTATTACAAGAGAGAAAGGAACAGTGCTAAAGAAAAAGAAGTCAGTGACACTTGTGATAGATGGTCAGGACCATCATGGCAGGTATAGGGGCCACTGCAGTGGGATTTTTACAGTGGAGGAGACAGAGTGGACTCAGTGTTAAGTAAGCACAGGCAGTTGGGAATTTATAGCCAGGGAGCAAGTGCGGAGGTCAGTGGGTGGAAGATTTCTAAGAGGAAACCCTAAGAGGTAAGGGGATTCTGGCTAACCTGGCATAAAAGGATTTTTGCTACAGACAAGCCAGACAGTGTTGTCCGAGGATGGATGCTGGAGGGTGAGGAACCCGATCTGATATTAAGGGTTGGGGGTTCTGATTAAAATGACTCTGCATGGTTCTCGCCAATGCTGGATTTTACAAGGAAGTGCACAGATGAACCTGGAAAGCAGCCATTGGGAGTTACAGGGCAGGAGGGAGACATGAACGCATGAACACAGCATACGCCACTGCTGGGACAGCCTCACATGTGCTGCAAGAACAATGGTACTGCTTTGGGTGCACCCGGATTTAGGCTGAGAATATAGATGTCTCAAAAGAGATGAGAGCTGGGATGGGGGTCATGGGGCAATAATTCACATATTTTTAATTTTTTAAATTTACCATCCCCTAGCTGGAAGCATTATGATGAACAATGTCCAAATGATTTGGTTGTGACTAACTTCTTATGGGCAACTTGGAAGTCTTCATGGGCATTTGTATACATTCATTTCTTCAATAAGTATGTTCTAGCTGCTGTATCTCCATCATTAGAAAAAAAGGCATAAATCCCTATCCTCATGGAGTGTACGTCTGAGAGTGGAGGAGGATGCTAATTATAAATAAATTCTGCAGCTTACTGAGAGAAGTGCTTCGAAAAAAAAAAAAAAAACGGAGCACGACAAATGCTGGGAAGTGGCAAAGGAGCATTCAACTTTCAGTCTAGGTGCTGAGAAAGTGATCTGAGCAAAGGCTGGCACTTGAGGGGGGAATGAACTGAATAGGCATTAGGGGACAGATCACTCTATAGAGAGGAATAACCAAGGCAAAGACCACAAGGGAGGAAACATGGCCACGTGTTCTGAGAACGATGAGGTATAGAAAGGAGGAAAAAGAGATGAGGTCAGAGCGGAGCAGGAGGTTAGCTCATGAAGGACCTTGTAGATTATTGTAAAGCCATTAGCTCCTACTCTGCTTGCAGTGGAAAGCTACCAGACAGTTTTGAGTGTGGGCAAGGAATTCTCTAACTCACATTTTAAAAGTACAAAGTAGATACCAAAGTACTCCAGCAGGTTCCTGAGAAATGGAGAGTCTACTAGAGGTACCATAAGGAGATATGGGAGACGATTCCTATTGCATACCACACTGAAGAAATAACTTAAAATTCCCTTCAGTATCTGATCTCCAATTGCCCCAAAACATTAGTATTTGTGCTAGTGACACCATCTCTCTGCCTTCTTCCACACACAGCTGCCAAAACTCTTTCCTGCTACTCTCAGCTCTCGTTTTCAATTTCTATACCTCACTTGGCAAAACAACACAGTCTAATTAACTGCAGAACAAACTTCTATTTTTTCTCAAGCATGCCCTTGAAAGGCTCCACTCTACCCACACATATGAAAATGTTCACCCAAGAAAACCAGGTCCTCCCCTCAAGATAATTTTACTGCTCAGAAAATACAATTTTTACCATATTGTGTTTTTTTATGCTAACTATTCTTGTAATACACTAGACTAGACCTGAAATTGGGTTTTTTGAGACTTACGAATTGGGGTCTTCCTTGAAGTAAGTACTTTAGCACATGGTCTATGATGTGTTAGCAGTGACACCTTATTTCAGAAGAGGATGCGACGGTGGGACGTGGCGAACTATCAGTAGAACACTGAACTGAAGGTGAAGAAAAGGAGATTTCATTTCCATTTCCAAACCGAGGACCATACGTGCCTGAATTATCCACTAACAGGCCTGCCAGCCACTCGTTCATTAGGAGGTTTGTGCTATGGTGTAACTGGAGGGAGTAAGATCTTGAAACCTATTTATTCAAAACTTTACTTGTCATTAGTTAAAACAAGAGCTCCAGAAGTCCAGAGACCAATGCGGGGAGGAGGGTGGCTGGGCCAGCTGACAAGTAGGAGAGGGGAGGTTCTGAGTGACAGGGTGGAGATAGGAAAGTCAGGCTTTGCCATTTTGCCCAAAGCTTCCCTGTGTGAGTAGAGTCAGAGCCTGTGAAAACCAGCAGACTCAGTAGCACCTAAGTTCTTTCCCCTACTCTTGCAAAGGTGAGATCATCAGAAGGAACAAGACGTTTCAACAGGTCTTCGTTACAACAAAATGTCCCCCATACATCACACTGGATTACCAACAACACCTATGTTACAACAGATTGCCAGCTTCAATTCAAGATAAGCGGGGAGTCTAGAAAATTTCATTATTCACAATTACTTCAAAAAATACAGTCAGTGCCTTAAAGCCCTGCCAGTCAAAGTGTGGAACTCACACCGGTAACACCAGCATCATCTGAAAAGTTTGAAGTGCAGAATCTTGGAATGCATCCCAGGCCTACAGAATCAGAATATAATTTTAACAGCAGCCCCTAGTGATTTATATGAGCAGTAAAATTATAGAATAGTGTTTTATGGCAATTATCCTCAAACCTTGTACGTAAAAATTACCTGGAGAGATTTTCAAATATCCCTAGCGCAGGTGGTTTAAAATTGTATACATTCATCACCAGTCCTTAAAGGATTACAAAATGCAGACAAGTTTGTGATCAGTGCCTTAAAAATAGTGATATTGATATTCAAATGGAAACATGCTCTAAACTTACTGATTACCAGTTAGGTTTTCCTGGTAAGGTAGATATTAAGAAAGCAATAAATCCTATCATAGAAAATTCCAAATTAAATTTCCAAACTTTAATGATATAAAATTTCTAAAACTGTAATGACATTCACATTCATTTTAATTGCAATCGATCCATAACTGACAAATGGTCAGAGAAATCCAGAAAGACTGCCACGTTCTCTACTCAGAAATGTTAAGGATTCTTTGTTTTTAAATACGTTGTTTATAGTTCAAGGGTGGGGTTTTTTTTCAATGGATTGATTTCCTCTTTCTTGTTTCTCAAATCATTCCTCAGTAAAGAAGATAAAAAAATCTTACCTATTTTCAGTATTTCCAGGCATGATTATCACAAATGTTTTACAAGTTAGTTTGAGGAACTGAAAGGATTTCTCAATGGCAGGTGATACTTTTGTTGAATCAACAAGATTGACTGGTCTCATGGTTGTGTTTAGTGAGTCAATCATTTTCATTACACAATGGATAACGTTGAAAGGAAATTTTCTTTTATTCATTGGAAGGCTATTTTGTGATATTGAAAACAAAGAAAATCAACTCTCTATAGAACGAGAGCCAATCTTCCAAAATGTAATACATCCATTAGGAGAAAAAAAGAGAGTCAGATAAAAAACAAATTGGCTAAATGGGTTGAAACAACACTTTAAAATTAAGTTTACATATTAAAGGGAAGATAAAAGGAGTAAGCGTTTCATTTTCTAAGGCACAAATACCTTCTGATTTTCAGCTATTTCACATCTCAATTTTTTTCTCTCAGTACATTTTTAGCACTCCTGGTTATGAACAGCAGAAGATGAAATCAAACTGACTTGAAAAGAAGATGTACTTATTGGTGCATATAATTAAAATATTAAGGGGTGTCTAGCTTCAGGCATTGCTGGATCCAGATGCTCAGATGATGCCAGAGCTGGTCTCTTTCTCTGAGTGAAGATTTTTCTCTGTGCTGCCTTTTTAGTTTTTATGGAATAATGGACCATTATATCCAATAAACTCACAGTATATCTCTCTTTGTTGATTTTAGTTGCCCATCACTGAATCTGATTGCTAGGTGAAGGAGATGCTTCTTGGCAGTATCTGTGTTCTGTGCTCAACCTATGGAGCTGGAGATAGGGCTAGCCCTGTTTAATTTTTTTTTTTTTAATGTTTATTTCTTTTTGAGACAGAGAGAGACAGAGCATGAACAGGGGAGGGTCACAGAGAGGGAGACACAGAATCTGAAACAGGCTCCAGGCTCTGAGCTGTCAGCACAGAGCCCGACACGGGGCTCAAACCCACGGACTGCGAGATCATGACCTCAGCTGAAGTTGGACGCTTAACCGACTGAGCCACCCAGGCGCACACCGCGCCCCCCTTATTTAAAAAAAATTTTTTTTAACGTTTATTTATTTAGGCTAGCCCTGTTTAAGCTACACGAACTGAGAGGAGAGGGTGGGGGCTCCCTAAATGATAATCAAAGTATTGATGTCAGAAAAGGGAGTAAGGAGGCTGGAGAGGCAAACCTGACACTGTACAAAGGCCCCTACATTATCTGCCGTTTAAACAATTGCATGAGATAACAATTGTTTTTAAGAATTCCAAAAGACATAGGCTTAGAGAATTTATTCACCTTTGTTTACACACTCTGGCATGGGCTTTCAATACACATGCATCAACTCCAGTTTAGGAAAGAAAAAGTGTCTGATGTTTCTAACCATGAAATCTCCAAGTACGACAGACAGTACAGCCCAGAACGAGGAAACGAAGACACAGGGGAGGATGAGACCACCAGCCGCACCATGGTAAAGCCATACTCAGCGAGTGTTTTCTTGATCTTGTGGACTGTGTTGCCGCATTGTGAAGTCTACCCCTTTTGAAGACGGCCAAGTGCTAATATGTGACATGCACTACTCTCTCTCCTTTATCCACCTACTGTTGTTACAGTCAGGGCTTTTAAGGAACCTAAACAAAGAAAACCCTATCTCTGCAGAAAAAGCGTCTATCTTCCAAAATGAAACACATTCAGGAAGAGGCAGACCAGAACTGCAAGTTAGGTTCCTAAGACTCAAAATATACCTTCTTTTTAGTAATGTAATTACCAGCTCCCAGAAATTCATGACAGAAATTGAAACTGTATCTAATTCTCAGGCTTATACTGCAAGTTTTTTTAAAAGATAAGCAAAAAAGGGAAAAGGCTTCGAAGAGTGAATTATATAAATAGGATTGATGAAAGAAATGGTTCAGAAACACTCAAATACATTTATGTGGCAACTATTTCTTCCAATGATTTATGGATGTACAGAGAAATATATTAGATGTATAAATGTTTCGTCTTTCTTCTACGCACCCCACACCAAGAATTAGTATATCAGCCCTTACTCAGACTTGTCAACTTGTCTACTTAGGAAATTCACAGTGTAGTATATATTTTTTAAGTTTATTTGTTTATGTTAGAGAGAGAGAAAGAGGGCAGGGGAGGGGCAGAGAGAGGGAGAGCAGAATCCCAAGCAGGCTCTGTGCCATCAGTGAGGAGCCCGACATGGGGCTTAAACTCACAAATCCTAAGATCATGACCTGAGCTGAAATCGAGTCAGATACTTAGCTCACTGAGCCACCCAGGCACCCCTAGTATCTTTTTTTAAAAAAAAAAAATGAATCACAGATGCTTTAAAATCGGCTCTCAAAACCTCAGCACTATTAACATTTTGAGCCGGACAATTCACTGTTTTGAAGGACTAACACATTGTAGGATATTTGGGAGCATCCCTAGTTTCTACCCATTAGATTTGCCAGTAATAGCCCCACATTTTTGTGACAACCAAAAATGGCTCAGACATTGTCAAATGTCCCCTAAGGTACAACATGATTCCCGGTTGAGAACCGCTGCTTTAAATAAAAAATGAAAATAAGGAAATTCATAGAATACTCTCTATCAAAATAATGTTAAAGCTATAATCCAGAATATAAATATTTTGTCTCTTTTTGACCCTTACATTCTGGAATTGTTACAATTATTTCTTTGGAATTAACAACAAATCTATTTTTTAAGAGTCATGAGAATAAAATCCCAACTGCAAAATAGGAGAATACTCCTTGCTACATAAACCTTCACAAGTACAGGCAAGAGGGCTGTGACTTAAAGTGGTGCTGGATGAACCTGCTTATTTAAATGAAGATTCCTCTTTTCCACTTCCCTTTGGATTTCTGTTGGTCACTATAGTAACGAGAACGGGAAAGATTCAGAACAAGGACACATGCACTCCAGCATGACAAGTTCACCTGAAATCTAGACCAGCAATGTAACAACAAAAACAAAACAAAACAACAACAACAAAAAAACCCCAACCTCTGTGAAACCTAATGATTACATACATACCATCAACACACTTTGCTATGGCATTGCAAGAGTTAACACTCAGCTCAACAACACTCCTCATCAGGGAAATGCAAATCAAAACCATAAGAAGATATCACTTCACACTTGTCAGCTTGACCATTATCAAAAAAAAATAGAGAGAGACAGAGAGAGAGAGATAGCAAGCGCTGGTGAGAATGTAAAGAAAAAAAAGGAACTCGCATGCATGGTCAGTGGGGATATAAACTGGTTGCAGCCACTGTAGAAAACACTATGGAGTTTCATCAAAAAATTAAAAATACCGGGGCGCCTGGGTGGCGCAGTCGGTTAAGCGTCCGACTTCAGCCAGGTCACGATCTCGCGGTCCGTGGGTTTGAGCCCCGCGTCGGGCTCTGGGCTGATGGCTCAGAGCCTGGAGCCTGTTTCCAATTCTGTGTCTCCCTCTCTCTCTGCCCCTCCCCCATTCATGCTCTGTCTCTCTCTGTCCCAAAAATAAATAAACGTTAAAAAAAAAAAGAAAATTAAAAAAAAATACCATACCATCCAGCAATGCCACTTCTAAAACACTAACTCAGAAAAATATCTGCACCCTTATGTTCATTGCAGCATTGTTTAAAATAGCCAAGTTAGGGAAGCAGCATAAGTATCCGTTAATGGATGCTAAATAACAAAGATGTGAGATCTATATATCTACAGACACACACACACACACACACACACACATACCACATACACATACACATGGAATATTACTCAGCCATTAAAAAGGAATGAAATCTTATCATTTTGCAGCAGCATGGATGGACCTTCATTATGCTAAATGAAATAAATAGGACGGATAAAGACAAATACCCTATTATCTCAATTATATGTGGAATCTGAAAAAAACAAACACACACAAAACAAAACCTGCTAGGTACAGTGAACAGATTGATGATTGCCCGAGGTGAGCAAGGTTGGGGATGGGTGAAATGGATGAAAGGGATCAAGAGGTACAAATGTCCAAGTATAAAATAAGTAAGTCGCAAGGATGTAATGTACAGTATGGAAAATACAGACAAACAATAATATTGTATTAACTTTCTATGGTGACAGATGGTAACCAGACATTACAGTGATCACTTTGTAATGTATATAAATGGAAAATCACTATGTTGTACACCTCCAACTAATATAATTGTATACATCAGTTATACTAAAAAAGAGAAAACATTTGGGTTTTTAAAATTATTTTAGAGAGAAAGTGAGAGTGAGGGTGAGCTGGAGAGAGGGGCAGAAGAATAGAAAGATAAAATTTTAAGCAGCCTCCAGCTTCAGCACAGAGCCCTCTGAGATCATGGGCTGGGATCATGACCTGAGCTGAAATCAAGAGCCAGACACTCAACCAACTGAACCAACCCAGGCGCTCCAAACCTTTGGATTCTTAAGAATGGGAAAAACTCAAACACTTTCATTAAGGCATGACTTTGTCAAATTTCTCCTGGGAGGTTTGGATCCCTTGAAACCTTAAAATAATGTCTTTCCTTACCCTTTGGAGGATTTTTTTGCTTATAAGATAGAGTGATGAATGTCTCCAATGATAATGAGTGCACAGAATTTTCAATATTTAAATATAGGCTGAAATACTCATATGTTCCATGTAAGAAACAAGCTTAAGATCATTAATTCTCTAATGGGATATTTCTTTTTCTGTCGTACTAAAGTTTTAAAAGTATAGTTAGAATTATATTTAGAGCCAGAGATACATTTCAAAATTGAAATCACAAAGTGCAAAAGAGAAACGAGTTTTTTCCTAGTGGGATTAAAAGTCATTGCATGAGATATATTATTTCCTGATTTTTATCACTGCAAACGATTAAAGAAAATGATGCTTATGGCTTTCTTTTCTTAGACCTTGATATAGCTAGACCTTGGTTTAAAGAGCTTGGGGACTGAATTTCTTACTTTTATAAACTTGAAGTTCTAAAGACGACTTCAATAGATCTAACTATGGATTAATTTTTGTGTAGAATCCAATTTGAATTATTTTGAGCAAGTGACTATAATTTTAGAAAATCTTGTAGAAAAAATAAGGCAGAGTTTATAAATATTTGTTTATTTAACTATATCCCTTTCTAAATCATGAAATACTTAAGGGCAAATCTACACTGTGGCAGAGAAGACTAATTTTCTCTTTTACTTCCTTTTCATGATTAAACCATCTCCCCTTTGCATTTTAAGAAGCTAGAGAGTATATTTCTAAGCCTTCCTACAAGTCGAGTGCAATTAGCTTCTTACCAAGGGACTGTGAGGATAAACGATACTTGGCAACATCTCTCACATCTTTTAAAGAAAATCGTCCACCCTCCATTTATTTCCTCATTCCTCCTTCAAAGGGGCTAGAGCATGGATGTAGTGGGAACCCAGCATCAAACATGTGGGAGAGAACAATATTTTAGAGCAGGGGCTGGCAAACCCTGGACCATGAGTCAAATCCAGTCTGCTACCTGTTTGTGTAAATAAAGTTTTATTAGAGCACAGCCACACCCATTTATTTACTCTTTGTTTACAGATGCATTTGTACTACAATGACAGAGTTGCATAGTTTTATCACAGACCATACAGCCCTCTATGTCTAAAATATATACTCTCTTGTATTTTATGGAATAAGTTTCTTGGCAGTTACCTGAAATGATGGTGGAGAAACAAGAATCCAGGAAGTACAGTACCAAGACCCATGATGGGTGGTTATTAAATGCAAAGTGGAGACAATCAGGGATGAGTTCAAATCTAACCTCATCACATGTAAAACAGGATCATCATTATCAACCTTTCTGGATTACTGTGGGGATAAATGAGATCACATATAGTACCTAACAAAAAGCAGGTACTTCTTCAGGAATCAGTGGAAACAACACTGTGTCTGGTTTGAAGTTTGGCTGCTCTATCCAAAGCAAAGTATTAGAACAGAGGTAATTTAGGGTCGCAGTCATTGCTCTCCAGTGTTGAGGATCCAAGAGGCTTTGATCTTTGTATGCTGTCAGCCACAAGAAATGGCTTCTGTTTTGTGGTCTGTCATAGCTACCCAGACCTACCAATGTCCACTTTTCCAGCAACTAAAGAAGTGTCCATGCTCCTGTGCTTTAAGGCCATGACCCTGAAGTTGCTCACGTCACTCTCTGTCTTAGTCTGTTGAAGTTGCTTTAACAAACTCACAAAGAGTGGGCAGTTTATAAACAGTAGAACCTTATTTCTCACAGTACTGAAGTCTGGGAAGTCCGAGATGAAGCTGTCAGGCTGGTCAAGGTCTAGCAAGGGCTTGCTTCCTGCTTCACAGACATTATCTTCTCCCTATGTCCTCACATAGTAGGAGAGCAAGGGTCTCTTTTATAAGAGCACTGATCCCATTCATAAAGGTTCCACTCTTATGACCTAGCACCTCCTAAAAGTCCCCATCGCCTAAGACCCTCATCCTTACATGTTACAATTTCAAGAGATGGATTTCAGGGGGACACAAACATTCAGACCATAGCACTTTCCTTCACATGCCATTGCCAGCATTTCCTTGCATGGCTTCATCTGTTTGCAAGAGCAGCTGACAAGTATGATCTATGGCTGGGTGGCCAAGTGCCCAACACCAAATGGGCAGCTCTATTACTAGAGAAGGACAGAATGGATCCATGAAATAACCAGCATTTTCCACCATGAACATTAACCTAGGTGAAAATGTGAATTTTACATCAATTGACTATTTGGTATTTCTCCATTATCTTTCTTTCTAGATCACTGAGCCATAAAATTACATGCATATGCTGAGAAGTGTATCACACATCAGATAGTTAAGATGTAAAATCCCCATGAGGACAGCCAAAGGTGGATGTACTCACCTTCCAGGGTATATGACAAGGTTGTGATATTAAAAAATTAACCCTTGTATGGCTCCAACAAAATTTGGCGAACATGCAACAACTAAGGAGACAATTGTTGATTCCAAGAGTATGGGAAGAGCTAAAAACCCGGAGGATTAGGACGGGGAATGCATATACTCAAAATTAAGCCAAGGTGGGGAGCTCCAAAGAAGAAGATAAGGTAGGTCCAGAAAGAATCCTTTGAGCTGTAGGAACAGTGTGGCTCTGGAAAACAGAAAATTTGGAAAAAAACCAGGAACTTGGAAAGACATCTTGTAAGATGCAAAGAAAAATATGTTTTTTGCTTTTTAAAAAAATTAGTCACGTTGGTGGTCACAGAGCCAACATGGGGGAAAGAATTAAACATTAAGGTTGGGGAGCATAATTAAGTATGAAAATCAGCAGGATTTATATTAGATTTTTAAAGTGTCCCTCGCTGATAGACTTGTAAAGATTCCGAGAGAGCACCAGTCAAATACACACTAATCCCTGAACTATGCACGAGTTGTAATGCTGCTATTTTAAAAATCCATAACATCCTCCAAAATATGGATTGTGGGCTTCTGTCACCAAAGTTCTTATTCTTACCTTTCAACAAAAACCAATTGCCGAAACATCTGCTGACTACAGAGTAATGTGGTCTGCTCTGTAGGGTGAGCAAAGTATAGATGTGGCATTGAAGATGCTCATGAAATAGGGTGGGAGGAGAAAGTAGGCTTCTACACAGGTGACCATTAGGCCCACAATATCATTATGCTCACATGGAGGTGAAGCAATATGCAAATCGCACAGCACTGAGTTCATTCCAATTGAGAGCAGATTTTATGTGAAAAGTAGAATTTTTACAAATCTCTTGAAGGAAGCAAAGATTTTAAGAATCGTTACCGGTGGAATAGAAAGGCAAGACCATGCAATGGCAACTCTGCATTTGAAAGAAAAGAGGGAAAGAAATTTAGAGTATTTCGCAAAGGGGCACACGTAGCAAGCTCTATACAAAGGTCTGTCATACTTTCATTCCACTAACAAATTCTGTCAATTATGCCCCCAAACTTTTGTCTCTTTTCTGCCTCTTCTTCCATCTAAGGGGCCAGCACCTCATGTTAAGCATCCAAGACTTTGTCATCTCTTATCCACCAGCCATCATGGTCTCCTGTAGGATCCCAATCTGACCGTGCAATCCATTCTCCGCATGACAACAGACATCTTTCAAAATGCAAACTCGGTCCAATTTCTTTCCAGCTAAAAACCTTTCAAGAGCTTCCTAACACGAATAGAAGAAACATCTTAGGTTTTTCACTCAAACTGGAAGACCCCCAACACTTGGCCCCGTCCATACTCCAGTCAAATCCAGCCTCATCTCACCTCTGCTCTGCATGCTCTTACAACACTGTGCCCTTGGCCTTTCCTACTTCAGAACCCCTGAGCATTCTGTTCCTGCCTCTAGAAACTAGTTTATTGGATAAATCTTCACTAGTCCTTTAGGTCACTTCTTAGATGTCACTTCCTCAGAAAACTGTCCCCACCAATCTCAGTTGGGTTCCTTTGTTAAAATCCCTCACTGTTCCTTATCCTTTTGTAGGATGCATCCCAATTGGTAACATGTGTGATCACTGTCTAATGTTTGTCTCCATCATGGCTGCTAAACACTCTGAGAGTAGAGACCATGCTGATCTTGTGAAATCCCTTGTCCTTAGTGACTGACACTTGAAAGGTATTCACTGAATAAATGTATTAATGCAGGCATGACTGAGCAAATAATCAAGGACTTTCATCAAAAATGCAACAAACATTATTTTTAAAGCCTCCTGATGTTTTATCTGCACAATGTGTTAGGATACATTGAAACAACCACATTTGTGTTGCAGGACTCCTGAGGGCAAAAGTAAATAAAATTCAGACAGGTAAGTGAAAATACGGATTTTCAGGATTACACTGCTGGTAAAAAGGATAATAATTATAGATAATAAAGTACGTACTTCAAGCACTGTCTAAATAAATTATACATTATCTATTTTATGCCACATATGATGGTGACTCTTACTATCCCCATTTGGCAGCTAGGGAAACTGAGGCACAAAGCCTTGACATGATTTCCTCTAGAATGTCCAACTGTCAGGATGGGGTACGCAACTGTCAGGAGTGGCTCTTGTCCACACTGCCTCTCAGTTTGTCCATTAATGTAATATATTGAACTGTAAGTATATTAATTTGATAGCAGTTTCTCTGAAATTTTAGATTTTTACTGCTTTATGTTTCTTTTATCATAGTTAAAATATGATTTAATTAATAGTAAGGAACAAAACTATAGGCTTTGAATGAAATAAGGGCCACAAAGAATAGTTTACCTGTAAAAATGTAAATCTATCTATCATGTTAATTGTTTGAGACCACTGAGCATTCAATTGCTTTGTTGTGTTGTTTTAAAGCCTTTAGTAAATTACTAGTTTTTCGAAGTATTAGTGTTTCTTGTAAAATTATATCATTTCCTATCCTGCATAGCAGAATTTGGGACCCAAAATTATGGCATCACTTTAGAGAAAAAAATGTCTGTTGGTAGATTAGTAATTAACTCAGATGGATCTTGGTATAAAATAGAACTACTTGAAATAGTAAAGACTATTATGGTAAGACACAATGTTATTTTAATGCAGTACCTTGGAATAACTTCTACTCTCTAAACCATGGTATTTTTTCCCAAAATACATGAACCTAAATTTTATAGGCAGAATTATTCTCTACTACATTTTATTCTTACATTTATTTGGGGCAACACTTCCCATGTTATTAAACAATGAAGGCAAACATGTTTTTAGATTCAGTCTGTATTACAGTAATCCTAATCAATATCTCCTAGGTTTCTAAAGAAGAGTTAATTTTCAATAAATGCATTAACTTGTCTCTTCTGAATGGCATAATTTATACACCACTTTAAATGACCTAAATGCCAATTAAATTACAATTTTAAACCTTTCTCTGTTAATTATTTGTGCTTCTTCATAGATGCTAACTATTCTTCAGTTTGGTGTGTACATATACACACACACGTACACACAAACACACACACCAGTCCATGTGTAGACACATGTATGTATATTTCAATTAATGCAATATCTATTTCAGTGAATACATATAACCTAACAGTTAAGATCATCAGCTTAAAATAAAGATTATCTGAATTCTAGTCCTGGCTCCACCGTCTATTAACTTTGTGATTCTGTGCCTGAGTAAATTCATTTATAACATGGGGATAATAAAATTATATATCTTACAGAGTTTTTGTAAGGATTAAATGTGATAAGACAAATTCACTTTTAACAGAGGGCTTAGCCCAGCTACATGCTCAATAAATGTTACCCATTACAATATAATAGTAAAATATTTGGGCCTGTTATCACAGAACTTAGCAATAATTTGGATTAAAGGTAAAATATTTTCAAACCTATTATTCTATAGTATCTGAAAAAAAAAAACCTTGATGGATTCATGAAGAGATTTTCCGATTTGTCCTGAGAGGTCCATTTAAAGTAGTACTATTTCCCATGCTCTACTGTGTCTCTCATTTTGATTCATTTTTATCTTGTGATATAGAAGGAAAACAGTGGTAAATAACATTTCAACACTCAGTGAATCACGTGTAACTATCTAATCTCAATCCATCACTTACAACTCTTAGTTAGAAATCAAAAGCATTCTAACAAAACAATACTTACAATGAAGAGTGATACTTTAAACTCTCAAGTAGGAAAGATTTAAGCAAGCAAAAATATAAATCAGCATGCAGTGCAGGGTCTGAGGTTGGGATTTACCAATTGGCACTCTTGAGCTGAGATTTTGGCACATAGAATTTTCATTTGAGCAACAAAATGCATCTAATTGTGTAATTTGCATTCCTTAACTAATGCACATGAAAAGCAAGAGTAAACAGAGAACATTTTAATTTTTGAAGTGACAAATGTGATTGGCTCTTGTAAGGTACTTATCTTCCAAGAATCTTCTTGGCTTAACTCATAAATACAGAGAACAGACTGGTGGTTTCCAGAGGGGAGGAGATGTGGGTGCTTGGGCATATTGAGTGAAGGGGGTCAAGAGGTAAAGCTTGCAGTTATAAAATAAGTAAGTCATGGGGATGTAATGTACAGTGTGGTGACCACAGCTGATACTACTATATTGCAGAAATGAAAGTTGCTAAGAGTAAATCATAAAAGGTGTCATCACACACACAAAAAAAAGAATTTTGTAACTTTGTAAGGTGATGGATGATAACTAGATTTACAGTGGTGGTCGTTTCAGTGCATACAAATTTCAAACCATTATGTTGCACACCTGAAACTAATTTAATGTTAATCTCAATTACATTGCAATAAAATAACAACAACAATAACAACAAGAGAATCTTCTTGGCCTTAGAGTATATTAATGAAATTGTTGGGTAAAATAAGCAATTGGAGTAAGTTGGCAATAGATCATATAAGACACGAACTCTGAGATATTTAGGCTTTCAATAAATATTTATATATGTGTTTTATACAAGAAGGATTTTCAATTCCTAAATCTACCTCCCCTAAACTATCTTTTACTATCAAGTTTGTTTAATAATGAATGAACTAATAATGGTTTCATAGAGCCATGCTGTAAGGTTTACTAATTTTTACCATTCACCTAAATCAGGCAAAAAAAAAGATTCACATTTGAAGAATGTAAAGAATGGAAGAATCCCGTTACTTTTACTGTTGCTCTTAAGGCAATGGAAAATGGAAACTATGTCTCAAAGCAACTTTCTGATTTTTTTTTTAATTTTTTTTTTCGACGTTTATTTATTTTGGGGACAGAGAGAGACAGAGCATGAACGGGGGAGGGGCAGAGAGAGAGGGAGACACAGAATCGGAAACAGGCTCCAGGCTCTGAGCCATCAGCCCAGAGCCCGACGCAGGGCTGAACTCCCGGACCGCGAGATCGTGACCTGGCTGAAGTCGGATGCTTAACCGACTGCGCCACCCAGGCGCCCCCTGATATTTTGATTTCAAACATTTCAAACCTACATATATACTCAGTCACTCATTTCATTGCATAAATATTTATTGGAATATTTATTGTATGCCAGGCATTTGCACATATATATTTAAAATATTGAGGGGCGCCTGGGTGGCGCAGTCGGTTAAGCGTCCGACTTCAGCCAGGTCACGATCTCGCGGTCCGGGAGTTCAGCCCTGCGTCGGGCTCTGGGCTGATGGCTCAGAGCCTGGAGCCTGTTTCCGATTCTGTGTCTCCCTCTCTCTCTGCCCCTCCCCCGTTCATGCTCTGTCTCTCTCTGTCCCCAAAATAAATAAACGTCGAAAAAAAAATTTAAAAAAAAAATAAAATATTGATACTTCCTCCCTTATCTTTTATGATGTACAATAACGTAGAATAGATTGTTAACTTCACCATCATCATTTTATCCTTCTTCCTTGACTGAACCAATGTGCCTATCTTAAAAACTGCACTTCCTTGGAACCATTGCACATAAGGGTGACCATGAAAATAAGTTCCAGCCTATGAAATATCAGCAGAAGTAAATAAATGAAGTTTCCAGGAAACTCTTTGTAAAGAAAGAAGAAATTCAGGGGTGCCTGGGTGGCTCAGTCAGTTAAGCCTCCGACTTTGGCTCAGGTCATAATCCCACTGTTTGTGGGTTTGAGTCCCGCGTTGGGTTCTGTGCTGACAGCTCAAAGCCTGGAGCCTGCTTCGGGTTCTGTGTCTCTCTCTCTGCCCCTCCCTTGCTCGTGCTCTGTCTCTCTCTCCCAAAAAGAAATAAATAAAATTTAAAAAAGATTTTTTTAAGTAAGAAATTCAGTAGGCAAGAGCCTTTGTCCTTGGCCCAGTTTTCTATCTACCTTCCATATACATAATGAAGACAGTTCTATCCCAAAGATACAGAGCAGCAAGTACCCTAATATTTTTGTGGAATTACTTTAATTTTTTTAAAGTTTCTTTATTTTTGAGAGAGAGACAGAGTGTGAGCAGGGGAAGGGAAGAGAGAGAGACAGACAGACAGAATCCGAAGCAGGCACCAGGCTCTGAGCTGTCAGCAAAGAGTCCAATGTGGGGCTCTATCTCACCAACCTTGAGATCATGACCTGAGCTGAAGTGGGCCACTTAACTAACTGAGCCACCCAGGGACCCCTTGTGGAATTACTTTATAAGACTTTAGCTTGTGAACTTACTACATGAGAAAAAAATAAAGCCAAATCTTCTTTAAGCCATTCTTATTTGGGTTTTCTGATATAAACATCTTAAAGACATTCTGGAAATAACATTTAGGAATGTGCATTTCCAAGTTCATGTTAATAATGAAATGTACAAATTATGTAGCTTCTACAAATCCAGTAGGGACTATAAGACCTGAAAAACTTACTGCACCTGTGAGAAAACCCACAGATAATACCATACTCAGTGGTGAAACACTAAAACCTTTTTTCCTAAAGTCAGAAACAAAGCAAGAATGCTCACTTTCCCCTCTTCTATTAGGAGAGTACTGAAAGTTTTAGAGCATTTAGGCAAGAGAAAGTAATAAAAGAAATCCATATTGAAAAGCAATAAATAAAATTATCTCTCTTCACAGATGACATAATTTGTCCATAGAAACCCTAAAGATCACACATGTACGTGCATACACACACACAGGGTAAGAGCTCATAAACTAATTCCACAAAGTGACAGGTTAGACAATCAACTCAAAAGTCAGTTGTATTTTTTTTTAAATTTTTTTTTAACATTTATTTATCTTTGAGACAGAGAGAGACAGAGCATGAACGGGGGAGGATCAGAGAGAGAGGGAGACACAGAATCTGAAACAGGCTCCAGGCTCTGAGCAGTCAGCACAGAGCCCGACGCGGGGCTCGAACTCACGGACCGCGAGATCGTGACCTGAGCCGAAGTTGGACGCTTAACCGACTGAGCCACTCAGGCGCCCCAAAAGTCAGTTGTATTTTTATACACTACCAATGAACAATGAAAAAAGGAAATTGAGAAAATTGCTCTTACATTAGCATCACAAAGAATAAAATAAATAAGGATAAATTTACAGAGGCAAAAGGCTTGAATATTATAAACTACAGAATGTTGCTGAAATTAAAGACCTAAGTTAAAGAGAAGATATTAGTACTCATTAAAGATGACAACATAACACAGAACAATATATAGATTAAAAGCAGTCTCTATCAAAATTCCAAAGATATTTTTTGCAGAAATAGGAAAACCCATCCATTATTTCACCTGAAATCTCAAGGGACTCCAAATGACAAAAACACCTTGAAAAATAACAGATTTGGAGGACTCATACTTCCTAATTTCAAAACTTAATTCAAGTTACAGTAACCAAAACAGCATGGTACCAGTATGAGCACATACAAACCAAGAGAATAAAAAAGATCTCAGAAATAAATATTCACCTGTATGTGTTCAACTGATTTTCGACTGTGGTGCCAAGACCATTCGATGGGGAAAGATTCTTTTTAACAAAAAGTTCAATCAGTTTCTCTGACAATGGTTGTCATCTGCCACAGTTTCAAGTATATAAAGTTTAAAATGAAAGTCTTAGTTAAGACTACATACTGATTATGATGTCTAGTGTTAGAATTGTGATCTATCCTAAAATTTATTTCGAAAATAAAGTAAGATAACTCATATTGGTTTTTTTCTTAATTGAAAAGATTTTTTTAATGTTTAATTTTTTTTTCTTTATGAGTTTTACCTTAAAAGAGAGATAAAAGCAAGGTGGCTAGTGCTTAAAACACAAGCTTTAGCCACATTATAAGAAATTCTAGGAAGCATTCTATTCAATTCACTTTTTTCTAATACATCTAAGAAGAAAACAAATTGTAGCATTTCCAGAATAAAAGAACTGAATATGTAGCATGTGACCAATTCTGTAATGTGCATTCAAAATAATTCTTTTAAGACCAGGAATGTGGTCAGCTGTGTTCTGGTGACTTTGAATGCCAAGCTTCTTTTCTTAGATGGAAATCTTGTAGTTTATCTCTGAATATCAAAGCACACCTTGCCTTGGGAGAAAATGGATGCAAAATGTTTTCACAGTGAGATAGGATGGGACAGATATTCAATCACAAAATGCAGAGAAAATAAAAATAAGAATATCCCTCAAATATTATTTCCCCAATAGTCTAAATCCTCTTTATGATCAATATCATTTCTGCCAATCCTAACACCAAGTTTCCAAATATTACAAACCAAGTTCCTAGAAGGTTACACAGTCTCCTTTCCCACACCCCCTCCTTCTACCTCCACTGTTCACAGCCTGCTGTTCCCAAGCAGCATCACTTTGGTCTTTCAAAAGACAAGTTAAAAGTGAAAGTGAAACTTTTTACCATTTTGCGAACATGGAAACGTCAGCTTTCTGGATTAGAGAAAAATAGAAATCATGTATTTTTTGAAGAGTGTTGGACCACTGGCTTTGGGTACAATCAATATTTATCAGGGATTGTTCAGAATGCTCTGATAAAAACACTTCACTCATTGTAGCTCTTATTTTCAGAGACAAGGCAATTACAAAAAGAAAAGATTGGCAAAGAAATACTGCAACATTTTGGCCTGGCTTAAATTCTTTCAGTGGATGGATAGTCTTGGAATGCAGAGTAACCAATTTTAAACTTCTAAACTACAATTGTATCAAGTGCATGCATTAAAAAGTCGAAAATGAATTCCCAGCAATAAGCCAACTGGGTTAGTTCCATATATTTGTTCATAGATATGACAGGTTAGACCAAATTTACCAGCAAAGAAATTTCTTGGGTGATAACTAAAAAAGTGTCTGATATTGAAAACTTGTCCAATTGGCTCATTCATAAACACTACCTTTACAATCATATCTCTTATATTTGAGTTGAACCATAGCCTTATGGTTATAGAGTTTTATGCTATTAGACACAATAAAGCTCCCTGCTTGGCAACAAATGTTTCAATACTTTGGCCTGAAATGTTTAGCTCATTTATATGAAAAACAGTTACCAACTGGAGATCGTGGTCTGACAGTTCACTCGTTTACCGTTTCAGAATCCTCTGAGGGTTCCACTTGGGAACACTGGATGACTAATTCCCTAGAGTTAATGAAGCCCTAATTGTTATGGCATAAGCTGGTCCACTTAACTTTCCAAATTCAGGACAATTAGGCATCATCAGTATTATCCACTGACTGAGCTCTAAAATAAGGTTTAGCATTTCATTCTCAACAACCTTTAGGTATCCATGGAGAAAATATGTCATGACTTATGACAACAAGGTCTTCTAGAAAAATTAAATTAGTGAATAAGCCAAATGGCTTTACAACTAAATAAAGCAATGTACTAAATGTAAATTCTAAATAAACTGATATTAACATTTATTATTCAAGAATCAATTTACAAATTAATACTTAATTTCTGTCAAAATTAAGACTTTTTATTAAAATTAAGTACCAGAATTAATAAGTTAAACTATAGATTAGTGACTTCCACTCAAAAGTGAGGTGGAATCATGGGCAGGATCCCAGAGCTCCAACCCCCAACAAGTAGAATCAGTAGTGTCATAAAAGATCTGAACAACACTTTTAACCTAATTTGACATCCATAGACCTAACTGACATTCACAGAATGCTGCACTCAGCAGTGAAAGAATATATACCCTTTGTGAGTCCACGGAGAACATTTGCCAAAATAAAGTATACAACAAATAATCAAATAACACTAAAGAAATTGCATGGGATTCAATTCATTCAAATTATGGTTTTGGAACATGTGGCAATTAATTGACTAATTAGCCCAGTAAAATAATAACTAGAAAATCCATCAGCTTCTTTGAAATTAAGCAATACATTTTTAAATACACTGCAGGTCATGAAATAAATCACAAAAAAGAATCAGGAAACCTTTGGAACTAAATGATAGTAAATACAAAATCTTCTAAGATATATTGTGATACAGTATTTAGAGGCTTATCTATAGCTTTAAAATTCATATATTTGAAAGTAACAAACAATAAGAACCAATGAACTAAGTACCTATCTTAAGAAACTAAAAAGAAGGATACCTGGGTGGCTCAGTTGGTGAAGCATCTGACTCTGGCTCAGTTCATAATTTTGCAGTTTGGGGGTTTCAGCCCTGTGTGGGATTCTGTGCTGGTGGTATGGAGCCTGCTTGGGATTCTCTCTCTCTCCCTCTCTCTCTCTCTCTCCCTCCCCGGCTTGTGCACTCTCTCTCAAAATAAGTAAATAAACTTAAAAAAAAAAAAAAAAGAAACTAGAATGAGCAGTGCAAATGACTCCCAAGAAAGTAAAGGAAGGAAACAATAAAGAACAAAGGACAAATTTGACAATCTAGATGAAAAATACATATTTTTTCTAAAAGCTGTGATTACTGAACCCAATACAAGAAACTCTAGGTTCAGATGGTTTCAGTGGTGAGTGTTTTCAAACATTTAAGTATTTAAGAAAGAGAATGTGAATTTCAAAAAAAAAAAAAAAACTTTGACAGAAATCCTGATAAGGCCATTAGAAGAAAGAAAAATTAGGGGCGCCTGGGTGGCGCAGTCGGTTAAGCGTCCGACTTCAGCCAGGTCACGATCTCGCGGTCCGGGAGTTCAGCCCTGCGTCGGGCTCTGGGCTGATGGCTCAGAGCCTGGAGCCTGTTTCCGATTCTGTGTCTCCCTCGCTCTCTGCCCCTCCCCCGTTCATGCTCTGTCTCTCTCTGTCCAAAAATAAATAAATGTTGAAAAAATAAAAAATAAAAAAAAAAAAGAAGAAAGAAAAATTATAGGCAAATGTTTTCCATCAAAAGAGATATAAAATCCTCATAAAGTACTGTATGAAATCTAAAACTATCCAGAAAAGATTGTATACCACAATTAAGTGAGGTCCATTCTGTGAATGCAAGGTTAGTTAACATTGGGCAGGGGTGGGGTGGGGAATGTAAGTGGACATATTAACGACAAAAAGAGGCAAATCATATGGGTGAAGACAAAGCTTGTGATAGATTACATACTTCTTATTAAAAACAAAACAAAGCAAAATCAAACCACTCCAAAAAATCACAAAAAGCCAAGGTGGAATAGGTAATAACACTTTTAATATGATACTGTCTCTCCGAAAGAGATCGATGATCATGCGTGATGATCAAATATTAAGTAGTTTCTGCTTGAGTGGGCAAGACAAAGATGACTGCTATCACCATTTCTACTCAACACACCGTGGGAACTCGTAGCCAGTGCAATGAGGGAAACAGGGGAAGAGACAAGAGCTGGGAAGGGAGAACCCATCCTTGTTCACAGGTAACACGAGAGTACCTGTAGAAACCAGAGAGAGTCCGCAGGCGAAGTTCCAAAGTAAGCAAAGGAAGTGTGACGACAAGAAACCAGGGTAATCATTATTTCCGTGTGGTGATGGGAAGCAGTTTCTGGAAGGAACAGTACTAACAGCCAGGTTCTTGATCTCAGGGCCAAGCACCCTGAAGTGTTCACTTTTTGAAAATTTACTGACCTGCCACGTTAGGTTTTGGGCACTTTTCTTTATGTGTGTTACTACAAAAAAGTACACTATATGCTATAGGTGACATTTATTGAGTCACTGGGATAATCGGGTGCCAAGAATTATGCCATTTAATGTTAAAAAAAAAAACAGTTCAGGAGGCAAATCCTTTTGTTAGCCTCATTTTACGAATGAAGAAATAAGTTCTTGAAAGTGATTAACCTCCTCGAGCGTGTGCAACATAAAGAATCCCAAGGTTTATACACATATCCTTCTGATGCTAAACTCAACTTTGTCACTAAATTAACATTTTCAATGCTTCTTAACTCAATGTTTTTTCAAACTCTCTTCACAGTTCTCTCTATTTAAGATTTTGGGCAACAAGCATAGGTTAAATTCTAATTCAAAATGATTGTGACTTCAGCAAAGCCATGACCTCAAATGATTACACGGCTGAAAAACCCATGCTTAAGGAGATATTTGAGGGTACACTGCATTTTACTCACTTTCATGCAAGATCGACTCAATCTGTCAAATGTTTAAAAATCAAAGCCAGACTTAAAGCCCAAACATGTATTAAATCATGCGCACAAATGATTCATAACAAAAGCCAATCCACCCCCTGCCATGCTGACAGCCATGAAGAAATCACAGCCATGGCTAAATCTGAAGACCTACTCTTCTCTCACATTGTTAATGATGAGATTACAAAGGCAGCAAAGCACAGGAGATGAATGGGTGTCCATAAAATATAAGACGTATGCTCCAGTAAGACCCAACGTAATTGAAAGAAATTAGATCATGGTGTCACTTCTTTCTCCTCCATCTAGTTTGTTTTTTTTTTTTTTTTTTTTTTTCTTTCCAATCTCCCAGCAGAAGTTGATGTAAGAAGAGAAAATATTTGCCGGTCGATACAACAGGCAGTGAAATCTTCCCACTTTTGTGCAGATGGAAGCTAACTTAATCTGGTTCATATGTTCTAAGAACATCTTAAAATAAAAACTGGAGGCTGATATGCACCCAGAAGAACTGTGTATAAAGCTGAAGGAGGCAAGCAATTTAAATTTCCAATATGTCACTGCAATTTTGTTTTCAATCCAAAGGGGTAATAATGCCACCATTTTTCACTTCGTCCTTTGATCCCTTTTGAAACTCACACTTATATTTCGAATATTACATCTGACCTAATTATTTCAAGAACACTGAAGTTGCTTTAAAAAAATCAATTACAATGCCCAGTATGTTTTGTTTCTACTTACAAATTCATTATTGAAACTTGCTGTCAGAATTCATAGCAGCAGAGTTTCCAGTTATAATACATGTATGACATCTGTTATTTTCTCTTGTAAGTGGAGTCCTTGGAGCACTCTGGAAAACTTGGTTATGAAAATACACAGTAACCATTTTAGCATCATCCTACATAACAGGACAATGCTTATCTAATTATTGCCTTTATACCTTTATGGAGTTTTAAATTCATATTCTACCCCTATTTATATAATTATTTTTTTTCCAGGGGAAAACAGAAAAGCCAAGCACTAAATTTTACTGAAATGTTCTGTTAAGGTGTCAGGTCCTCTATTTACTGCTCTGTAACTGGTTGGCATGTTTACCATGATGGCAAAGAAAAAAAAAAGTTGGGGGGGGGGGGGGAGGGGGGGGAAGGACATGGTAAAAAATAAATTTGTTTTGTATTATTTCAACTCAGTAATCAAAGCTCCACAAAGGTCAGTGCCGTGTAGGTCTTATTCACAAATTTACTCTCAGATTTTAGCCCAAAGACTATTGCCTAGTAGGTGCCCAGTAAATCTCCATTGAAAGGAAGAGGGGCACCTGGGTAGCTCAGTCAGTTAAGCCACTGACTTCAGCTCAGGTTATGATCTCGTGTCAGGTCAGATCTAGCCCGGTGTCAGACTCTGTGCTGACAGCTCAGAGCCCAGTGCTTGCTTTGGATTCTGTGTCTCCCTCCCTCTCTACCCTTCCCCCACTCAGGCTCTGTCTGTCTCTCTCAAAAATAAATAAACATTTAAAAAAATTTAAAAAAGAAAGGATGAAACTGTCACTTTTGGAAGCTAAGAACAAAGAAATAGAAGATTACACTTCGGTTAAAGGCCCCCAAGACCACACACAGTTTTGATGAGTCCCAGGACTCAGCATACAGTGGTTCTCATAGCCATGATTTATGAGAGCAAAAGGATCCAGAACACAGTCAGAAAAGGCAAAGGCTCACAGGGTGAAGCCCTTAGGAAAGTGGGCACAAGCTTCCAGGAGCCCTCTCCCAGTGGAGTCACACGGGACTTGCTTGAATTCCCAGCAGCAAGTTGTAACAACATATGGAAAACATTGTCTATCAGGGAAGTTCATCAGACCCACAGCCCAGGGTTTTTACCAGGCGTTGGTCACAAAGGCATATGCTGCTGGGTAGGTACCAGAATTCCAAGCTCACTGAAGAAAAGTCAGTGTGCAGCAGAAATCATACTGTTTGCATAAACAGTTTAGGCACAGTAAGAGAGGCTTATCAGTTCTAGGCATGGTGGAAAATCTTTTAATATCTCGTTTCTCAGAGGCCAGTCAAGGGCCAACATTGTAAGCAGTCTTTTCTAAGGATAGTGGTCTCAGGTCTGCTGCTGTTTTCTATACAGAGCTCATTTCAACTCACCGTGCAAATTTTAATGCTTGCCCACCTTTCTATTTGGCTCCTATCTTCCAGTTTAACAGAGCCCTGTGGCAAATCCCACATAAATCCAATATCATTGATTATTAGCAAACATTTTAACACTAAGTTTCATATCTAATGGTACACATTGCTCTTTGGTCCAAGTTGTGATGAGAACCATATTAAATAGAACAAAACAAATTTTAAAAGTCCTTTTCCCTGTTGGATTTCTATACTGTTATGAATTATGTCGGTGGTGGTTCTGAGAGGGGTCATTTTTCCAATTCAGATTCATCTAAAAATGCAGAGTCATTATCTTATTAACATTTTGTCCTTAAAAAGCATTTGGGCTTTCTAAACATTATTAGTGCCACAAATATTTGTTGAAAGAGTAAATTTATGAATACATATTTACATATGCTCTTTGAAAGATACATTTTGCTATTGGCTGAAATTTTAACACCAAAAATTCCCTGAAAAATACTGCTTTGCTGCTTCCTAGGTAACTTTTTCTGGTTAAGGACATATTTTTCCTTAATATTAATAAAAAAAAGAGTTTGCTTTAAATGGAAAATGTTTGTGTTTAAGAAAAGAGCTTGAATTTCCCAATTAAGGAAAACTGCCTTAGGCAATTTACCAATAGGTAAATAATAGGCAATAATCAATACTTTACCTTCTGGATTTCCAGAAATTTCAAGCACTAAATTTTAAATCATCTTTTTTAGGTTTATTTATTTATTTTGAGAAAGAGACAGTGTGAGTGGGGGAGGAGCAGAGAGAGAGAGAGAGCAAGACAGAGACTCCCAAGCAAGCTCTGCACTGTCAGCACCGAGCCTGATGCAGGGCTTCAACTCGGGGAGATCATGACCAGAGCCAAAACCAAGAGTCGTGCGCTTAACCGCCTGTGCCACCCACGGGCCGCCCCCCCCCCCCCCTCCCCCCCCCCCCCACAAAGTTCCAAGCACTAAATTTTAGTAGGACCTGCCTTTGCCATGTAATCATGCAGGTCTTTCCAGGAAAAGGATGAGTGTATTGCTTGATCCTTTGAACCTGGATTTAATCATATGGCTTGCTTTGGCAAACAAGATGTCATCAGTCATGATGCAAACGGAGCTTGAAAATTATTTGCAAGATTGAGTTTATGCTTTTGTGCTTCTGTCATTGCCAAGAAGAGGATGTTCCCGGGCTGGCCCACTGCTCCCAAGAGAAGGAAGAGAGACAAGTGGAAGAGATCTGAGTAACCCCATCCAAGCCCAGCTGACCCCTTGCCAGCTCCCACATGTGTACGAGAGCCAAACCAACATTACTGGGCCCACCAGCTGAGCCTGGCCTGGATCAGCTGAAATGCACTGACACATGAGACATAAATGTTGATTTGTGTATGCCACCTGACAGCTAAGAAAAGTCATGCAAAAGTTCATAGAGGCAAATTATAGGACACATTTTGCCAAACCACAACGGGGAAAGTTTTTAACAATACTAGAGGAAGCGGACTTAAAGCTGACTAGAGGAAGACCTCAAACATTTCCTAGAAATGGTGTTTACATTTTTTAAAAGACTTCTTCTGGATCAGTTAAAAGTAAGACATAAATAGTTTTCAAGGGCTATTTGAAGATAAGGTTTGAGTCATTCTAAATAAGCCATTAAAAGTTAATTTGATGTCATTTTATACCCACAGTCTAGAGAAACCTGAACTCTTAGATCACTCTGTTTTATTTCAAATTTTCATTAAATCTTGAACCAGTTTCAGTGTGCCACACACCAGCATGGCAGAGTGAACAGAAACAGAAAAGGTGGTAGACAGTTTCATTATGTGTGGTGAAGAATTCTCAAACTGGCCTGGAGTTTCACCAAAGGAGGGTGAGTAGTAGGAACAGAAATAAAAGTGAAACACATGAATCTGTAGATTCCTTTCACGTCTCTCTAATCAACGGAAATTAAAGGCAAAAAAGAGGAAAAAGGAAGTAATGGCTGTCTTATTATGGCCATAAGTTCTCAAAACACTAAAGGGCTTGCCCTGCTCAGACACACCTATCAGCTCACAATAATAAGGCAACCTGCTGTCATATGTGTATTCGTATAGGCTCTAAAGTGACTTCGGGCAAAGTGCTGATTATATTAGTTAGGAGGAGCACTGTCTACTATAACAAATGAATCCCTAAATTTCAATGGCTCAAAACTGTACATGTTCTCTTTACATAATAGTCCAACATGGGAAGCTTTGTCTGTATCGTTCTTCAAGGATCCAGGCTCTGTCCATCTTGTGACTGCTTCCTTCTGGCTTGGGAGTCTCCTGCAACCAGCCAAGACACAGGAAAGAAACAGTGAAGGAAGTACACTTGCTTCTTTAAAGGACTAGATGACCAGTCACACTTCCTCTGATATTCCATTGACAAGAGTTAGTCACGTGGACACAAAGAGGCGCAAAGGAGGGTACAAGGTATAGTTTCAGGCTGTACAGCAGCCTGCTACCAACAACTTCACACAAGGGAGGTTATGTGGTTAACTAGCCATTCTCGCCATGCTGACACAACTGTGCTCCGCCCAGGGAGACCAGCCCGGGCCTTCAATATAGCAAGAGCTCGGACCACATGGGTGGCTCAGTCAGTGAAGTATCTGACTTTGGCTGTCCGTGAGTTGGAGCCCCATGGCAGGCCCTGTGCTGACAGCTCAAAGCCTGGAGCCTGGTTCAGATTCTGTGCCTCCCTCTTTCTCTGCCCCTCCCACATTCACACTCTGTCTCTCAAAAATAAATACTAAAAAAAATATTAAGAAGTATAGCAAGAGCGTAGAGCATAGTCACAGAATAACTGAATTAATGAACTGTCTGGACTCCTGTAGTCATTTTTGGCCTATAGTGTCCTTCTAGCTATTATTACTGTGTTTATTAGCTCTCATTGAGTAATCGCTTCATGCCAATGGCTACGCTTATTAAGTGGCTCTGTGAGATAGGTATTACCACTGTACTTGTTTTAGCAGATGAGGAAACTAAGGTTCAGGAGAAGTCAAGTAACTTGCCTAAGGTCATTAGGTGTTGGGATCAACATTCAAGCCTAAGTCTGTCTAACTCCAACTAAAACGTTTAAAGGCACTGAGTGGCTCCTTCTCACTTTGAGCTCAATCATTTGCTGGTTTACAATGTAACATTATCCACGTGTGGACATGTCTTTTCCAGTTACCGCAAGTACTCGGAGGAAATAATCTAAGCCTTTGATGAATTTTTCCCCCTGGATCACGCCTACCCCACAACTAAGGTAAGTTTAATCTTATAATAATCTATTTTGAAATATGGAAAATAAAAAGGTGAATCATTCATTTCAAGTTTCATATTCACTGTATGTGAAGTATATATAATGATATACATTATATATATAATCTATAACACTGTACATGTAATAGTATGTATAACAGTTAGTAAATACTGATAAGACAAGTCAAATTCTCACATATTTTCCTGCTCCATGGCCTGGTTTCAAATTAGCATTTAGAAAAAAAATGGAAAACATAAAGTGAAATAAGATTTCTGTTCTATTTTTGGGAAAGAACGAGTTCCCAGTGACCCAGGGTAATATGCTAAAAATAAATCGTTAATATAAAGCAGGCTTAACTACAATCTGAATATACACCTTAAACATCAAAATTATAGGTACTGCCTGAATCCATCATCAATAAATTGTGTGCATAGTTTTTAGCCCCAAAATTTAGGAGAGCAAATAGTGAAATTTCTTCAGTTACCTCCTTGAGAAACAGTATCTCTCTTTAAAAAGAAAACAGATTGGGATGTTTGCATGGCTCAGTCAGTTAAGCATCTGACTTCAACTCAGGTCATGATCTCATGGCTGGTGAGTTCAAGCCCCACGTCGGGCTCTGTGCTGACAGCTCAGAGCCTGGAGTCTGGTTCGGATTCTGTGTCTCCCTCTCTCTCTGCCCCTCCCTGACTCACACTATGTCTGTCTCTCCCTCAAGAACAAACATTAGAAAAAAAATTTTTTTTTAAAAACAGATCATTTTGATTTTTTAAAAAAAGGGTGCTAAATTATTTCTACTGAATTAAAAAGAATTTAATTCGGGGCAGCAGGGTGGCTCAGTCAGTTAAGCATTTGACTTTGACTCAGGTCATGATCTCATGGCTTGTGAGTATGAGCCCCATGTTGGGCTTTGTGCTGAGAGCTCGGAGCCCGGAGCCTGCTTCAGATTCTATGTCTCCCTCTCTTTCTCTGCCTCTCCCCTGCTCACTCTCTGTCTCTGTCTCTCAAAAATAAATAAATGTTAAAAATATTTTTTTAAGTATTTATTTCAAGCAACTAATAGCTTTTTATATTGAAGGTAGTGATCAGATTTTCCCCTCTTTATTCAAAAACTGAATAAAATGTTAAAGCCTTAGATTGTGGCTGGAGAAATCCTGAGTAACTAAACATTCATAAAAATGCAATATTAAATACTTTGTGGGATCAGGTTTAAGCAGATGGACTCCTTTATCTATAACAGTTTAAAACAACTTATTCCTGGTTCTTGGGCTGGCAATTTCCTAACATTCAGTTTTACCAAGTATTTTCACAAAAATGATTTTTGAGATCGGTAGGTAGTTTACCATCATACAAAAACTGAATGAAAACAGAATTTATGATTTGTGTTCACCATATCAGTTGTTAATTCATATTAGGCACAACATTGCACAAACCAACAAAAACATAAGCCTTCTGGATCCCTCTCTCTGACAATGTTTAATGAGGGTTGGGTGACCCTCTTCCCTTGGAGCTATGCTATCTGTGGCTTCTAAGGCAGCAAAGACAGGAAGGGACAGATAGGCAGGAGGGATATCCTCTTAGCTGTCTTGACTCCCCAATGACACATGTCTCTCTTCTGGCGACAGCCCATTGGCCAAAACTAGTCACAGGATGCCCCAACTAACTACAAGAAAGACTGAGAAATGTAGGGGAACTGAGGAGATTTTGATGAGCACTGTTTCTGCTACATTTACAGCAAAAACAGGCACCCAACCTTCCTGAGAGCCGTTCTAGAAGTTTTCCCATGGATTCTAATCCCAGGCAAAGTATACTTACTGAGCTCAAAAAATTATCTGTGGCTTTTTTGAGCTGTGTTTATCAGGGTTATCATTAAATGAAAAGACAATTCTGATAGAATCCTGATGGCGGACGTTATCCTAACATTCTCAATCTTGTGACTCTGAGTTTGAATTTCTTATTGTTGACGCATGGAATTTTTTTTATAAGCTTCAAGTGATTCACAGCTGAAAGTGGGTTACCTGAAGCCTCCTGATTTAGTAGGAATGTATAGTAGCTGGAGTAGATATGTTTAGTAGTAGGAGCATGTATGATTTAGTAAGATTTTTCTCATAAGGAATGATATTTTTTTTTTCTCTTTGGGTATGAATTCTGTTTCTTAGTTTCTACAACAAAACCAAAGCAGCTTGCAACCAAAAGCTTTCTCTGTGCACACACTGCAGTTTTGTTTTTTTAAACACTTACTGAAAACTCAACATAGAATAAAAGTGGTAACGTAGCCACCTGGTTTTCTTTTCTTTAATAACATGGATCATGCAGCATGCATTACAATACCAGAGAGAATTTTTTCCACTTTTTTAAAGTTTCTAAAATTCATGCCATGCAAGGTAGAATGCTATATTCTAATCCTCATTCCTAAGAAAATTGTGAGAGCAGAGCATCATATGTCATAATAATTTGGGCTTATCATTCATCATGGATGTCTCACGTGCTTTATAAACAAATTGCTATTTTTGGAAAGCAAACAGATTTCCTCAAACTTTTCTCACATTGATTAGTAAAGATGTATACATAAGGGAGTTTTGAAATTCTTCCAAATCCTCTCATATGTTATCCACCCTTCATTATGAAGGTATATGACCTATTACTTATACGTTATTAGTGGATAGGAGGGGTTATTTTATTTTATTTTTTTATAAAGGCTGCTTCTTTTTTTTTTCAATGTTTATTTGAGAGAGCATGCAAGTGGCGGGAGGGGTACCAAGCAGGCTCCGCGCTGACAGCGGGTGTGGGGCTTGATCTCGAGAACCGTGAAACATAAGATCATGACCTGAGTCAGACGCTTAACTCACTGAGCCACCCAAGCGCCCCATCCCATTAGGAAGGGTTATTTTAACCTGGTCCTCCAGTATGGGCTCTGGAGAAAATATTGTAATCACTCACCTAAACCAAATTATTGCAAGCATTCCTTACCATGAAATGATTTTATCAGGAGTTTTATTAGAATAGTACGCTGTGCCTTAACTAACACTTGTTTTCTCTTTCAAATACCACGCGGTATTATGTATAGTCACATAATGACCTCAGAAACTTCCACTTATCTATTATTTGAAGCCTGTATCCCCTAGACACTAAGAAGAGGGTCCAGGAATTTTGATATCCTGTATTTAATTTATGCCTATAAGAAGACGCTGCCTGCCTGGTTAGAGGAAGTTAGAAAATGAGAATCCCACTGAAGAGAAAAGGTCATTTGAAACGGTTCATGGCAGGTAGCATTCAGCATATAAAAACCCTCTCTTCTTGACATCCAAAATAATAGTTGGTGAACTTTTGGCATTTATTAGTAACAAAAATATATTATTGCAGAATTTTTAAATACGTAAAATTATAAGAGAGGTATTAGTGAGATTCAATCATACACACAGTTTCCTCAAAGAATTAAAAGCATGAAAAAGTAAAGGAGAAAAATAATTGTTAGAATTAGCAATTCTTGGGGTGCCTGGGTGGTTCAGTCAGTTAAGCGTCTAATTCTTGATTTTGGCTCAGGTCATGGTCTCACAGTTTGTGGATTTGAGCCCCATATCAGGCTCTGTGCTGACAGCATGCAGAGCCTGCTTGATATTCTCTGTCTCCCACTCTCTCTGCCCCTCTCCTGCTTGTTCTCCATCTATCTTTCTCTCTCTCAAAATAAATAAGTAAGCATTAAAAAAAAAAGAATTGGTGATTCTCCTCCCTCTTGCCACTCAGCATATCATCCTAAAACTGAAGATACTCTTTCTGGGGCACCTGGGGTCCCCACTTGGTTACGTGTCTGATACTTGGTTTCAGCTCAGGTCATGATCTCGTGGTTCATAAGATCGAGCCCCACGGGGGGCTCTGCAGTGATAGTGGAGAGCCTGCTGGGGATTCTCTCTCTCCCTCTCTCTCTGCACCTCTCCCACCAACATGAGCAAGGGTTCTCTCTCTCTCTCAAAATAAATGAACCAACATTAAAAGAAAAGAAGACACCCTGTCCTTGGTATCAGTCCCTAGTGGTTTTAGTATGAGCATCTTATCACCCTGACAGTGATTCTAGTGAAGGTTAGGAACTTGCATACAATATGATTCCTGAACACCCACCCAAACCTTCATCTATTCCTCAACCAACAAGATAAAAATGGAGGAAAAACTCCTCATGTTGGGCTTAGTAAGAGGCAATATCCCTGTACAGTGTACAGAAATTTACTGAATTGTCAAAGGTAATTGAACAATGCCTAATTTTCACTTTACTAATTTAAGAATTTGAGCATCTGACAAGTTCTGATTGATACCATGTAATTATCACAATAGGATCCATATCCACATCATTATTGTCTGTCAGTGGGCCAAGAGTTTGTGGACAACTTGCAGATGTCCTGAGGGTTCTGCAGAAGATAACCAACACTGTGAGAAGTGAATCCAGAGGTTAATGCTCAAAAAGCCCCAAAATCAACTGACTGAGCTTGTTTAAAACAGATTGCTCAATATTCAGTCACCTTCTTAGCAAACCTAGTCAATAACATACTAACAGGCACATTCACCTCTACATGGACAAGGTTCATAAACCAAAATGAAGATTATTCTTTGATTTAGTCAGTGTCAACAAACAGCATATGGGTTACTCACGACTAGTATGCAAGCTTTGGAGTAAGAGGCATTATACACTTGGTATTTGAGAGTTAAATTTGACAAACTTTTTGTTTGCCAAACTCTCTGTAAAGGGACAGATAATCAATATTTCAGGCTTTGTGGGGCAGATGGCTTCTGTTGTTGTAGTACAAAAGCAGCCATAGACAATACATACATGGACGGCTATGGCTGTATTCTAAAAAGCTTTCTACAAAAATAAGCAACAGGCCAGACTTGGCCTGGGGGCTGCGGTGTGCCAATCCTGGGTCACGGCAGGCTCTG
Organism: Herpailurus yagouaroundi; assembly: GCF_014898765.1. Classification (NCBI taxonomy): domain Eukaryota; kingdom Metazoa; phylum Chordata; class Mammalia; order Carnivora; family Felidae; genus Herpailurus; species Herpailurus yagouaroundi. Next base: position 15,109,612 of record NW_024412414.1, on the reverse strand, counting down.
GAAGGTGCCTTCTACGTCCTTAGAACACAACACAAAACCTAAGCAGCAACTCCTGCCTCTAGGGAAAAGAAACATGATGGGTGGAGGATAGGAGATAGAAATACGCTTCCCATCATGTACCTTTTATAATCTTGAATTCTGTCAAGTATGCCACATTTAAACAAAAGATGCATTTATCTTCGGAAAGTATCCTTCCCATGTAGCAATCAACTTTTCAAGGAATCCATTTAATCTCCTATAGAGCAGGGTATAACATCTCCTCTCTTTCTTCCACTGAGCAATTAAGGAAATAAAATCAAACTCTGTACGCAAATACGTTTTATATCTAGCTAAAGCTCCACCTAAATATACAGTGTATTTTCATTATTTTATAACTGTTGCTTTGGGGAGACGGGACAGTTTAGCAACTAGAAGCCTAGGTATCAGAGCCAGATGGTTAAATACCAACCAGAGCATTTTCAAACAACTTGCTTTCTTACCAACTGTGTGTTCAAATTGAAGCCCATTTCAAATCAATACTAGTCACAAAGTAATTCAGACAACAAATCTGGCATCTTGAAAACTGGTACATAGAAATAAAAGTCCTAACTGAGACCCACACTTTAATAATTCATTGTATTATATTCTTAAATCTATATAATTTACTAGGAAAAAAACTGCGATAAGAAACATGTCTTCCTTTTATCTAGTTTTTTAAACTTTCCTAGTCAATTCTGGTATCAATCAGCCTTCAACGCAGTCCCATTGACATTTATAGTTTCCATAAATGTTGTACGATTGGAAATTATCAAGATCAGAATAATGACCTTAGGCACATGGAAATCCTCAAGGACTAAGTAATATTTAATTAAATCAGGTCAAATATATTAGGATAAAGCATGAAAATGAAAAAAAACTATTTTAAAATCATTTTCAACAATAAATCTTAAAACTGAAAGACATTTCAGGTTAAACGACTTTAAACAATTCATTTGCATTAAATGTGGATTTACTGAGGTTTATTTCAGAGGAAAATTTAAAAGATTTTTGGAGTATGCCCTCTCTAGCTATTGTTTATAGTTGCCGGAATGGGTAAGTTAAGAGACAGAGTCATTTTAGGAGACATGAAGAAAGACAAGTGAGTCAAGATAATGGAATAAAGCACTCACTGTTTAAATGAAACAATAGTACAGTGTGAGATGTGAACAAACATTGATTAGTCATTGGAAAAAGAGAGACTATTTAATAGCGTTGGAACCGGCTAGAAAGTTGGAAAAAAATCCCTCACTTTGTTAAGGGTACAGAATTCACCAAGTAATGAAAGGTGGATGTGAAATGGAGTCTTTGGGGTGTTTTTTCTTTTGAATCCAATATTGAAGTGGAAGATGCCATTTATGTCACTGAGTCTTAGACCCTAAGGTAAGGCAACTATGAGCATAACTATAGGTATGCATGATTCTGAACTTGAGAAGTAATAACCTGGATGGGGAAATGGATTCTGAGTAGCAAATTCTCTAGGCGGCCAAAGATAAAAGACTTTCCTGTTGACAAACAGAGGCAGTAAAGCAAAGAGCTGCTTCATCAATGTGAGAGCTAATTAAATCTTTGGGAAGTTGTTCCAAGGCATGGAAGATAGAAAGCAAATATCAGGGGTAATGGTTTAAGAGGAGAGCCTTAAGGATGAAGGAAATAAACCTAAATGAAAACTTCTTGGGGGGAAAAATGGAAAACAAATAGCCATCGAAGTGGCACACATTCTTGCTGAAATAGTTGGTGGTAGAAATGGAGAATTACACCGGGTGTTTCTACTAATCAATTACCAAAATAATAACTGAGGCATCCGTATTCCAGAGATGAAATTCCTGAAACCAAATACGGTTCTAGAACTTATCTCAGGAGGGACAAGAGTCTGCTGAAGTGGCCTCACTAGTGCCAAGCGTGGGAAAAGCGATAGCTATTTGGGCCTTCTTGCTAAGTAAAAAAAATAAATAAATAAACAATTAAAAAATAAAAATTACTGAATCGAAACCAGGTATAACAGGGGATGCTTATTTCGGATGAGAAAAGAAATCACAACCAGCTAATCAAGAATGTTAATAATATGACAAACACACAAAATCCAGGGGGAAAAAAACCCAAAATATTTAGTTAATATTTGGACACAAATTTGACCCTGTATTTGGGTGACAATGCCAACGACACCAGCAGATGTTCCTTGGAGTCTTCCTAAGCCAGGACGGCTAGCCATAGTTTCATAGAACTGACTGTATGCCATATACACCCAAGCTAAGTGTTTCATCCAACTTAATCTCCTTTAGCAGATCCCACATACGGTCATGGCCAAGGTCACTCAACAGGAGGGGAAATGTGACAGAAGGCAAATCAGAGGAGGTCGACAGTAGTCTCGAACAACTGAAGTCAAAATGTCTTATTTTTGCAAATTTTACAAACGCACATTATGGTGAACACATTCTAAGACTCCTCCCAGAATCTTATGAAGAGCCCATGTAAGCAAGGAGTCCAGCAACTCCATCATCGTCAGAGTGAATTTGCTTCTACACAACTACTGGTGCTTCTCAGCTACACATAGGCTACCACCTGTAGGAGGCAGAAACGGTGTGGACCAGCAGAGTGTAAGAACCTGACATTAAGTTTTAATTGTAATTTAAGGGCCTGAGTGTAAGTGTTTGGTTACTAAGGCGTCTATTCCAAAGAGACCCATTCTGAATAAATATATTGCTAGGTGTATGAGACAGCTACCAGCTAAACAACTAAGTAAGAAATCAAGCTGGCCCACCCAGGAAGATCCCCTCATAGAAAGCCCTGGATAACGAAAATCACTGACCACTTGAGTGACCCAACTTTTCCCTTCTCACGCCCCAAATCTCTCTGTTTTCAATTCACCAAAAAAGATTAAACCTGTGGAACCCTAGGCACCCACCCTTGGACCCAATAAAGCAGAACACAGGTTCTGCTCCGGCTCTCCCCTTCTCTACTCACAATCTGGCTATGTGGTCCCTGGGCAGATGGGGTCTCTGCGAGGACCAACGTTCCTGATGGTTGTTGCTGAGATGTATCTTACAATCACAAGTAAGAACCATAAGGACCAGTCCAGGTACAACACTGGTTCAGGTCAGTTAGATAAACGTCTGTGGGGACTTACCACAAGTAGTAAAGGCGCAGGTGAGTGTCTCAGACATTCTTTTTTTTTTTTTAAGTTTATTTATTTTTGAGACAAAGAGTGCAAGCAGGGGAGGGGCAAAGAGAGAGGTGGGCAGAGGATCTAAAGTGGATTATGAGCTCACAGCAGTGAGCCAGATGTGAGGCTCCAACTCACAAATCGCGAGACTGTGCCCTGAGTCAAAATCATGATGGGTTCACTTAACCCACTGAGACACCCAGGCACCCCCTCAGGCATTCTTAGCTTATAATATCACTATTGATAGGTTGAGGCTTCCACAAAATAGCCAGATGCCAGATTTTCATAAAAATGATTAAGAAGTTGCAATGCAATTTACTGTGAACTATTCTGCTTCTACTTTACACTTGTAAAGCTTCTCCAAGATGAGAACACTAACACATACTTACAATTATTTAAGGGAAAGTTTTTCTTGTTTATTTCTCTGAAGATTCCAGATTCTTTCCCAGAACAATTAATGGGACTTCAGTTCCAAAAGATTTAGAATTCCTAGGCTACATGGTATGATCTGAAGGATGGTGTTAGACGGTTCTTTGCTCGAGAAAAATCTACCCAGGAAGGGCATTTAACTTCTCTGAGGCACTTATTATTTAGAATAAAAGAGAATGATTCAAGGCCACTCCCCTCGTTAAAATTTAAATCGCTCTCTAGCAGAGACTAAGAAATTTGGTCACATTATTATCAATTAGAAAACTCATCAGGAATCAGTATATTAGATCAGAGAGTTACCAACCATATATCTGAGAGAATATTACCCAGGAAAGTTATGTTCTGAAGTTCTGAGGCAGAACAAGGTAATGAATACAGATGAAAGAAATGCTTTCTTCCAAAAAAGGGTTTCTGCCTCTAGAGGACAAACCATAATTGGGCTTTGAGTGAAAAGTGGGCAAGAGAAGCACAGGGGCACCTAGAATACCTGAAGAGGTAAGACAGGTGGAGAAGGAAGAAGTTGAAGGAAGTCAAAGTTAAACCTTTTTTTTTTTTAAATTATTGTGTCCTCTTGCCAAGGGCTTCCTCTGCCCTTACCTCCTGACCATGACCAGGTCTATACATATAATGTCATAGGATTAAAGCTGTGTGTGTAACTGAAGAGTTCAACAGTAAGTTCTAGTGAGTGACAGAAGACCCCTTTTCATGCCAGACAATTCAGTAAGGGGAAGTTTGATGAAGAGCTTTTCAGGTGACAATCTTATGGCAGCATTTCCCAAAAGGAAGTACATGTACTACCATTGATAGGTGAGATGATAGGACTTTAGTGGACCTTTTTTTGAATGCTTTTATTTTGTGTTATACTTATCCTGATGCAGTAAAGAAAAAATTTTATCTAGCCAGTGAGTTTAGAAATTACAAAGTTCCCCTTTTGCATTATTTCCATAAAAGAAGAAGTGGGTCAATTTAGAAAGAAAAGGATAAATAACAATAGTGTGAACAGACGATACTTAGATGCAACACGAATTATCAAGGTGGACTGAGAATAATGCAACCTGGCAAATAAAGTCATATATAAGTCTGTCCTTTCTCAGAAGTGGAGACTTTGCCAGAATGTAGAGATAGAACACATTTTGCATTAAAGGAGACCCATATCTCAAATTCCTAAAATGTTAACAAATAAAAATAGTTAGAAATTCCAAAATGCTGTTACATTCTTTAACTTTTAAATGCGAGCAGGAGTCATACATAATTTGTGTGTGTGTGTGTGTGTGTGTGTGTGTGTGTGTGTGTGTGTGTGTGTGTTTACCTAAGAGGAGCTTGAGGTATGGAGTTAAGTGGGTTAATCTCAAAGGTGTGAAGGGCCATGTTAAGGTTTCAACACAGGCGTACTCCTTTCAAATTCCATAGTAGCAATTATTCTAGCAACTAATTCAAGATGACATTTTGGTAAAAATTGTTGTTTTTTGTGTTTTGTTTGCTTTTTGAGAGAGAGAGCATGCAAGTTGGAAAGAGGGGCAGAGGGAGAGAGAGAGAATCCAAAGCAGGCTCCATGCCTATAGCAGAGCCCATCTTGAAGTGTGATCCCAAGACCCTGGGATCATGACCTGGGCCCAAATCAAAAGTCTGATGTTCAAATGACAGACCTACTCAGACACTCCCATTTTGGTAAAACGTGTCAAGGCAGAGAATCAGTATGGTTAGCAAAATGGCAAAAGTCTCAGGTACAATGGGCATGTTTACTTCATTATCTATTCCCGATTAAAATTTGACCAAGCGTTGGAGGAGAATTGTTAACACTGGATCTGCACAGCAGTCATGATGTTCAACCAGAAAAATATGGTGAAAATGATATATACACCCCAAAATAGACATGCATACATGTTTGTATTTATGTATGCATACATACAGACACATCCATTATATGCATGTATGACATGGAGTTTTTGGATAAAAATGAGAATTATGCTACATGTTCTGATATATAATGAGAGGTCTGAAGCCTTATTTTCTGGATTCAAATCCCTTATCAGCTATGTGACTTTGGATGAGATTTTCAACCTCTGTAAGCTTCAGTTTCCTTGAAACAGTAAGAAGAATAGTAGCTACCTTGTAGGGTTGCTTCAAGGATAAAAATAAGGCTAATATAATAAATGCACTGAAAACTGAGTCTAGGAAATTATAAATTATAAATGACATTATATATGTCTGTGACATTATCCATTTTTTAAAGTATTTATTTTTAATGTTTATTTTTGAGAAAGAGAGGGAAAGAGAAAGAGACATCATGAGTAGGGGAGGGGCATAGAAAGGGGAACAATGGATCCAAAGCAGACTCTGCTCAGCACAGAGCCCAGTGTGGTGCTCAAATTCACAAACTGTGAGGTGATGACCCAAACGGAAACAAAGATTCATATGCTTAACAAAATGAGCCATCCAGGTGCCCCTATCATTATCGATATGATGGTACAATTTAAAATATAAATAAATTCAATGGAATATTCCTTGGCAATGAGAAAGAATGAAATATGGCCTTTTGTAGCAACGTGGATGGAACTGGAGAGTGTGATGCTAAGTGAAATAAGTCATACAGAGAAAGACAGATGCCGTATGTTTTCACTCTTATGTGAATCCTGAGAAACTTAACAGAAGACCATGGGGGAGGGGAGGGGAAAAAAAAGGTAAAGAGGGAGGGAGCCAAAGCAGAAGAGACTCTTAAAAACTGAGAATAAGCTGAGGGTTGATGGAAGGTGAGAGGGAGGGGAAAGTGGGTGATGGGCATTGAGGAGGGCACCTGTTGGGATGAGCACTGGGTATTGTATGGAAACCAATTTGACAATAAAATTCATATTAAAAATAAAATAAAATATACATAAATTGGGGCACTTGGGTGGCTCAGTCAGTTGGGCAACCAATGTCAGCTCAGGTCATGATCTCAGGTTTGTGGGTTTGAGCCCTACATCAGGCTCTATGCTGACAGCCCAGAGCCTGGAGCCTGCTTCGGATTGTGTCTCCATCTTTCTCTGCCCCTCCCCTGCTCATGCTCTGTCTCTGTCTCTGTCTCTCAGAAATAAATACACATTAAAAAATATGCACAGAAGTCTCACTCTTATTTGACACAATAGTTAATCTGTTTTGATCACAGATTTATGTATTAAACAGAAAATTAAAATTATTTTCACACCAGCAGTTGGCCCAAAAGTGTAAGATACTTGAAATAGTTTTAATAATAAGGGCACTGACTATTTAAAGGAGACCCAAGCCTGACAATTTGCCATAGCTATAGTCGCTAAGGAAGTAAATGCTCTATTATGCCTGCGATCTTTCTGATATTTGCCCAGTAGATTCTCCAGTTTATTTATATATTTTTAAATTTCTTAATGTTTATTTATTTTTGAGAAAGGGAGTGGGGGAGGGCAGAGAGAGAATCTGAAGCAGGATCCAGGCTCTGAGCTGTCAGAACAGAGCCCGACATGGGCTCGAACTCATGAGCTGTGAGATCATGACCTGAGCCAAAGCCGGAGGCTTAACTGACTGAGCCACCAAGGCACGCACCCCCCCCCCCCAACTTAATTAACTTGGACTAGAATGTAAGTGCTACACAAGGGTGAGGAGGGGCAATGGAAGGGGTGACTAGCTCAGTTTTGGATGAAGTGAGTTCAAATCCTAAAGGATGATGAAGACTTTGCCAGCTGAAATGGCAGAGAGAGAGGCAGCCTGTGTCCTGGCAGATACCCACAGGCTACAAATGCCTGGAGCTGAGAAAACACTGCTTCTTCATGGAACGGCATGCTTTCTAGTATAGTGTGAGTTTAAATTATAAGATAAGGGAGCTTGAGAGACTGAACCCACTCAAGTTATAATAGGGCCTGTGTGCCATGCTAGGGATTTCAGACTTTATCCTGAGAAAAGTTGGGAGCAACTGGAGAGCTTTAAACTGGGGAATTAGTCACTTCTGCTAAGAGGCCACCAGCATCTATGTGATAGGAATTCTTAATCCAGAGTCCTGAACACTGCCTGAAATTCAGTGGGTCTGTGAACGGGGGTGGCCAAAGGGAAAAAAGTAACATATTTGTTTTTACTAAGCAATGTAATGTGGTCATAAAGCAGCACATAATTCTACATTATAAATTTGTTTACAACATATGCAACTGTTTTAATAAAATTGGTTTTCTCTGTAATCCTATGCATTTTAGTTAATGCTTTTAAAAACATCTTTCTAAGAAGGGGTCCATGGGCTTCATCAGGTTGCCACAGGGGTCTATGGCACAGACCCCCCAAAGAAAGATTACACGTGCATACAGACTCTTGACAAGGTTTTTATGGTATGGTCGGGGAAGTAGCCAAGAATTCAAGAACAAACCACAGATCCCGACAAGGTAATAATTAAACTGACTTAATTAGAAACTCCAAATACTGATAGCTCTAGTACTTCCCTGTGTTTTCTAGCAAAAAAAGCTGAAAATATTAGGGTGTCTCTTTCAATACCAATCATCTGGCAACCTTATAGACACTATCCCTGCATATTACTTCTGGTTGATTCTGTACATACATAATAATCCCACGGTTGATGTTTATTAGGGATGTCTCTCCAGATCCATCCCCCTCCTTCTGGCAACAGCAACCAATGAATGGACATATTCCTTATGTTCTTTCAGTAAGTACGGTCTTGGGAGTTTTCACTCCCACCAACCTATATAACAAGACTACATCAATCACCATATCACACCTCCTCAATCCCATGACCTAACTTTGTCCAATTGCATTAACTCTCAAGATTTTATAGGAAGTAGCTGACAAGATTCTAGTCAATTCTACAGTTTAAGAACCTGAGAGGCTATGAAAATGTAGCTCCTGCAACCACTTTTCCATCACAGCAGGGAGGCTGGCATCAGAGGAAGAAGTCCACACACAGACCACAGAGGCAAGAAATAGGACAAAGTTCTGCTGACCCCATATGATCCCTGAAGACAGAGCTAACACTGGACTTTTTAAATTCATAAGCCCAGTGGTTTTCTTTTTTTTTTTTTTAATTTTTTGAATGTTTATTTATTTTTGAGAGAGAGAGAGAGAGAGTATGAGTGGGGGAGGGGCAGAGAGAGAGAGGGAGACACGGAATCCAAAGCAGGCTCCAGGCTCCGAGCTACCAGCATGGAGCCCAAAGTGCAGCAAGAACCCATAAACCATGAGATAATGACCTGAGCTGAAGTCGGATGATTAACTGACTGGGCCACCCAGACGCCCCTTCTTTTTTTATTATTAATAAAATTAGGGTGGTTTGAAATTTTATTACTAGGTAGAAAGGATCCTAACAGAAATACCCAAAGCTCATGTGCTTGGTGAAAACATTCTGTGTGGTCCATAGCATAACATGGATTAATTGCTCAATTCATTTGTGGTGGCATCAAGTTATAGTTGTCACAATCATGCCTTTGGTGCCCATGTTGTGTTGATGGCATTTCCTAAGCAAAAGTGTGTCAAGTGTATTCTATGAACCACATGCAGCAGGATCCCACAACATGTGACGAACAGCAGACATTCCTATAATCATAACCAAATGTATTAAATCTCCAGGGGAAAGGCTGAGGCCTTAAAATTTGCATTTTGCTCAGACACTTGGTGATTTTCACATACAGAAAGATCTGAGAACCCTCTTCCTTTACTAAGGCTACAGAGAACAAGGAGAATTACATCATCAGGGTTTCTGGTCTGGTACAGTGTAAATTCTTCACTAGGTGTTTTTGAATTTTTCAATGTAAAGTTTCATATTATTGGTTGGATGCTTTGTACTGGGATTTGTTGCACTCAAATGGTCTCTTTGCCATAATTTCTATGACTTTGGTACAAAAGTAGACTTCCAGGACTTGTTATCAATTCAGTTAAGAATAAATGGAGGGAGTCCTGAAAAATCTGCCTTTTAAATGTTTTTTATTTTTTTATTTGAGAGAGAGAGTACACAAACAAGGGAGGGGGCAGAGGGAGAATGAGAGAATCTCAAGCAGTTTCCATGCCCAGCACAGAGCCCAATGCAGGGGTCGATTCCACAACCCCAGGATCATAACCCAGGTTAAAATCAAGAGGTGGATGCTCAACCAACTGAGCCACCCAGGCATCCCAATCTGCCTTTTTTTAAGCCAACTTTCCCAGGTAATTCTGATGCATTCTGACATTTAAGATCCATTGAACTGGAGAGATCAAGAGAAAAAAAAACCCTGAATTCTAAGCAGAAGAGACGAGTATTAAATCTGGAATCTTTGAATTCCTTTTTACTTGGCCATCCAAGAGACATTTTCACTTTACTTTACTTGCTATAGGTTTTTCCTTGTTTCATTATACCAAATCTTCACCCATATAGAGGTTGAGAATTCATGGTGCTCTCTGTACAGAACAACTCAAGCTACTTGCAAGCAACAACATTTTTTAATTAGGAGTATCCCTAAGGAAAAAACTTGTGCCTCTATCTCCTCACAGCCCAGTAGGGCTGAACGCTTAATGAATTTTAGGATATTTTTAAAGTAGGAAATTGAGCATACAATTGAAAAAGTGAAAACACTGCTACATTCGTCAAATAAACTCACCATGAGCTCTGAATTCCATTTCTGTTTCTCGTTCAAAATTGAGTTTGAGTTATGCACACATTTTCAGAATAAGAGAACTATTATTTATTTCTTTTCAGATAGGGGTTTTGGCATCTTCTTCAAGCCAGCTGTAGAAATTGAGCCATGTATAAGTGAGCAGAAATGTTGCAGTATTTTATGAGGTTTTTTTCTTTTAATTGCCTTAGGTAGAAATGAGAACTTTTCCTACATTGTAAACTGTCCACTATTAAGGAAAGGAAACTGCATCTATAAAATGTTTTCCTTCTACCAAATGGACAGAGTTGCCTTAATTTGTTAATTCGAGGGGTAACCCCCTTTCACGTGTGCGTAGAAGACACAGATGGAAGGGAGGGGGAGAGAAAGAGGGCTTCCTCATCAACTGCCCATAGGTATTAAGAAGCTATAAAAACAATACATGTTACATAACGGTATCTCGCATTTCTTGTAATTAATAAATCTAAAGAGGGAAAAGTCATTTATATGATATTTTCATTTCTTTTCATGGAAGTTTTATTATTTATTTTTGAGAGAGACAGAGAGAGAGAGACAGAGAGCTCAAGCAGGGGGAGGGCAGAGAGAGAGGGGAACAGAGGATCTGAAACAGGCTCTGCTCTGACAGCAGCGAGACGGATGAGGGGCTCAAACTCACCAGCTGGAATCTGCAGTGACAGCAGCGAGCCCCATGTGGGTCTCAAACTCACAAGCTGCAAGATCATGGCCTGAGCCAAAGTCAGGTGCTTAAACACCTGAGCCATCCAGGCTCCTCTCTTTTCATGGAAGTATCTGTGCATTTAAAAAAAAAAAATTTATTCACAGGTAGCAACAATAAGATGAAAGGATCCAATCACTTCCTTTCTCCAAAACTAAGGCATTATATCTGAACATTCTACAAGGTATATCAATTAACTTTAAAATCAATTTCCAAATCAACCCTAGGAAACAGAGCTGCCCAGAGGATTTCATTTCCAATTTATCTGACAAACAAGCAACCTGAACACATGAAGTGCAGGGTGGGTGCCTCCTATTGCTTGATCACAGTGGCCATCTATATAAAGATTTGACTCAACATATGACTGATTCAGGGCAGATGGGTCCCTCAGTCAGTTAAAAGTGTGACTCTTAATTTTGGCTCAGGTCACGATCTCACCATCGGGAGATAGAGCCCTGCATCGGGCTCTGCTCTGACGGCGCAGGGCCTGCTTAGGATTCTCGCTCTCCCTCTCTCTCTGCCCACCTCCAGCCCCCCAAATAAATAAATACACTTAAATTTTTTTTTACTGAAGCAAGAGCTTTTACAGGCTTTTGTGTTGCCTTAATGGTTTATATATCAAATAAAAACCACTAGGCATTTGTTCTCATCAGGGACTATTACAAATAGAAAATACTGTACATTTTTCTCAGCCTTCCACATCTGTTCCCAGTTCATGCATGGTTTTCAGCAAGGGGATCAGTGATGGCTTCATCAGAGGAGGACTACTGTGAGTGATTTATGCTTCTAGGAACATACATGAATGTGAGAGCAGGGGGTGGGGTAGGGGCAGGTCCATGCAAGGCTATAGCTTCTGCATCTGATTTGGGGCTTTGCTGGCTATGGTTCAGACGGGCTTTCCTCTGGCAGGGGAAGCTGGACATGAAGTGGGGCCCCAAGAATAAACTGAAATCTGGAAGGAGGAACTATAACCCACCAAGGCAAACAGCTCTCTTGATTTCATCAGGAGTATCTGCTACGTGACAGGTATGTTACAAAGTACAGGTCCTCTGCCAATGGTAAACAATGCTTAGCGCAGTCTTTTTTCCCCTCAGCAATCAGAGACTGTGCTTCAGAATCCTTCTCAACACAGATATAGAGGCAGTTGTTTCCAATTAAATGCAGTTGATCAAAAAGAAGAAACCTACTGGCCACCTGTCGTGTCAACACAGCTTTCAAGTAAGGGAGGCCTGTTATAGGCCTCCCATACTCTCTTGATCTCAATCTTCATCGATTCTATGATTTAAAGGGCCTGTGGGGATAATTACTCATGATTTAAGACATTGCTTTCTGAGGGAAAAATGAATTTCAAGGTTCACTAACCATCTCATGAATTCATGCTTGGTAGATTCCCAAGAGCAAGTCTTTCATTAACAGCAGTAAAAATAAAACCTACTCTTTTGAAAATTATATACATTTATTTTTATTTGCTCTAAATTTACAGGCTTCGAGTCTATGTAAACTTGTCCAAAAAAGTAACTATTAGATCTTGAGAAGAAGATCAAAGTGAAAAGGTGCCAAACTGGGCGGGACCTGGACACCGCCTTCCTCCAGCCTCCATGGAAACTGTTCTGTAAGTACTGATTTCATGTATCTCACTAGCTCGTGGACTTTATTTTCTTTTTGCTTTTCATATTTACATTTAGCTTAAATCTGCTTTTCTCTAGATTTGCTCATTGGATCTGAATTCTGTCCTGTTGCTTCTCCTCCCTGTGTTCCTCCAGCTCTTACTTTTCCCTCAAACCTTCTCTGCAAGGGAGATTGATGAGTTTCTTTAAGAATCCTAGGGGCACCTGGGTGGCTCAGTTAGTGAAGCGTCCAACTTCGGCTCAGGTCATGATCTCAGTTTGTGAGTTTGAGCCCTGTGTCAGGCTCTGCGCTGACAGCTCGGATCTTGGAGCTCGGAGCCTGCTTTGGATTCTGTATCTCCCTCTCTCTCTGCTCCTCCCCCACTCATGCTCTGTGTCTCTCTCTCCATCAAAAATAAATGAAAACATTAAAAAAAATTAAAAACAAAAAAAAAGAATCCCTGTCCTACCACATAACATTATTTTTCACACATTGGTACTCTGGTTGTTTTTGACTGGTCTTACCCAGAAGCATTCTGGTTTATTCATACTTCTTTCAGAGTTGAGACTCTTACCACACTCAGCTCAGAAATGACTCAGAGTATCAGAGGACTCATAGAATTACGCTTCTGTGGCAGCCTTAGAATTAAAAGCAAATTCCTTCTCTCTCCCTTTCGTTTTGTATCCGTATCTTACTACTTCCTCGTATTGATCTTGTGGTCATTTACACTCTAAGATTTCCCACACAAGGTGGTTTAACTCATTGTGCTGTCCCTGTAACGGCACAGCTGGAATATTTAGACTGGAGAGAAGGGCATTCTATTTGTCATTTTTATAGTTTACTGGCCTTGAAAATATAATGGGAATGGGTTGAGTGCACTGTGAAATTTTTCATTGGATTTAAGCAATCACGACTACCTTTTCTAAGTGCTTACAAGTCTACCTTACACATTATTCTGGATTTTATCTGGCTTAGTGGCAAGTTTACGTGTAAACCCTGTACTATGTGTTCCTATTGTTGAGAGACTATAAGCTCCCCAAAAGTAGGAATTTTCTAGCTGCTTGGTTCACTGATGTATCTCTAGCAGTAGGCTCTCATTTGAATATGCAGAATAAATGAATGAATGTGACAGGTACTTTCTATACACTAAATATTTAATCTGTATCATAGCCCTACCTGGTAAGAGCTATTTTTATTTCGTTTTACATATGAGGGGGTGATGTACTCACTTTCAAATTTCAGAGTGGATAATGGCTGGTTACTGGAAATTAGCTCTAACATGTATATGGAAAACAAGAAACTGTAGCCTAGGGAAGAGCCAAACTACCATAAACTGATTAGATTTGCTTTACATATCAAGTGTAGCTATTCATTCACCCAGACACATTTTAAGCTGTTTTTGTGAACCAAGGTAGGAGGAACTGAGAAATAAAGGAGTGCCCCTGGCCTCAAACAGCCAACGATTATGCCCAGAATGACAGAAAATGTGTACTAATAAGAAACAGTATGGAAATAAAGGATCACACATATGCTTATGTAAGTGTCTGAGTGGGCATGATTCAAAGTGACACTTATTTTTCTTCACAGTCAGCTAAAGCTCAAATGGAGGTCACAAAATGGAACCAAATTACAAAATGATAGGTGACAGGAAGCTCTTCTGAACCAGTTAAGAAGTGAGAGGATGGGTGCCATTGAGACCCAGATCAAGATATATAAAAAATGATTTCTTATCAATAAAGAAACCATAGATGATTTATTGCCTCATAAATAAGAGTGTGGCTCACCATACATGTGACCATACAATGAAAGTATTCCTCACTCATGAGGATTGAATTAAATTAATTAATTGAAGTCAAGTAAGGTTTTTAATTGGTCTAGCTTGACTAGTTACAAATTATATCTATTCTCCATCCTTGATCTCAGAAAAATTCTTTTGTTGCAGGACTTCTTAGGTTATAAAGATCTTTTCTGGATTTGTTTTTCTGGCATCCAGGCTATTGGTTTTCTTTTGTCACTCATACCAACAATGTAGGCAAATAAATTATTAGTCAAAAGTTTGGAGGCTGACAGTTCTAAGTATAAAACTCTAGATAGTTGGGGCACCTGGGTGGCTCAGTCCGTTAAGTATCCGACTTTGGCTCATGTCATGATCTCATGGTGCACGGGTTTGAGCCCTGCATAAGGCTCTGTGCTGACTGCACAGAGCATGCGTGGGATCCTCTCTCTCTCCCTCTCTCTCTGCCTTTCCCCCAGTGTCTCTCTCTCTCTGCCTCTCTCCCTTTCTCTCTCTCTCAAAATAAATAAATACACTTAAAAAAATAAAAATAAAACTCTATATTTGTGCTAATCTATAAAACCTGTATCAAATGCGTAATACACACCTCTTCCACCAGTTACATCTGTCATTACACTTGTAAACTATTTGCATCAATTTGACTTGTTCTAGAAAGAGTAAGCTTATGATATGAGAGATTAGGCTTAATTTCAGTTCAAAGAGACATTGGGGACATGATTTATAAAATAATAAAAGCCAGAAATGGATTTTTCTTGTAGATGATTCTATTCTTTAGATGGCACATTAATCCCACCCCCATCACTATTTGCAATTCCATTCAGCAAGGTCATGGTGAAAGCCAATCCTGTTTTCTGAATTTCATCCAGAAACCTGGCTGTGAC
Source organism: Herpailurus yagouaroundi (assembly GCF_014898765.1). Lineage (NCBI taxonomy): Eukaryota > Metazoa > Chordata > Mammalia > Carnivora > Felidae > Herpailurus > Herpailurus yagouaroundi. Next base: position 15,094,413 of record NW_024412414.1, on the reverse strand, counting down.
CTTTTAATTTCATTCCTTAGCTTCTAATAATGGGAGAAGTAATTTTTGCTTCATTGGTTTTTGATGAAAACTCTACTATTAAACTTTCTGAGAATTCCCTGTACTTCGTGAATCACTTCTCCTTGCTGTTTTGAAGACAACTTTTTTGTATGGTGATGAGTTTTGTATTAAGATGTTATTTTTTAGAAGCAGTTTTAGGTTCACAGAAAAATTAAGAGAGAGGTACAGAGACTTACTTTCATCTCTACACATCCAGTGGCTCCTTCATTATCAACATTACTCACCAGAGTGGTATGTTTGTTATAATGAAGAACCTACACTGATATATCATAATTACTCCAAGCCCACAGTTTACCTTAGCATTTACTTTTGGAGCTGTACTTTCTATGGGCTTGGATGAATGTATAATGACATGTATCCATCATTATAATATCATAGAGAACAGTTTCACTGCCCTAAAAATCCTCTGAGCTCTGCCTATTTATCCCTCCTCCTACCCCCCACCCCGCCCCTAACAATCAATGATCTCTTTACTATCACCATAGTTTTATCTTTCCCAGAATGTCATATAGTCGGAATCATACAGTATGTAGCCATTTCAGATTCTTTTACTTAGTTATGTACACTTCAGTTTCCTTCATGGTTTTTTAATGGCTTCATAGCTCATTTCTTTTTAGCAGTGAATAACACCCCATTATCTAGATGCACCCCTGTTTATTAATCCATTCACCCACAGAAGGGCAATTTGGTTGCTTCCAAGTTTTGGAAACTGTGAATAAAACTTAAATAAACATCCATGTGCCTAATTTTTAATAGACTTTCTTTGCTTTTGACCTTTGGTATTTTGACTATAATGCGTCCACCTGTGGATCTCTATGAGTTCGTTCTGCTTGGAATTTGTTGAGCTTCTTACATGGGATTCATGTTTTTCAGAAAATTTAGGATATTTTGAGCCATTATTTCTTCAAATATTTTTGCCTCTTTCTCATCTCCTTCTGGAATTTCAATTATGCATATGTTGGACCACCTGATGGTGTCCCACAGTTCTCTGAGACTCTGTTTTTCTTAATTTTTGCCTCTTTATTTTCTCAGACTGGATAATCTGAACTGACTTATCTTCAAGTTTGCTGAATCAGATCTGCTAGTATGTCTCTGTTTCGAATTTTTTGTTTCAGTCATTGTAATTTTCAGTTTCAGATTTCCTTTTGATCTTTTAAAAATCATTTTAATCTCTTGTTTGCTGAGACGTTTTACTTTAATTCTCTGAACATATTTTAAAAAGCTGATTAATGTCTTTGACTAGTAAGTCTAATGTCTGCACTTCTGGGATATTTTCTATTCTCTGATTTTTTTTTCCTGTTTATGGGACATACTTTACCATAAGTATGGGAAAGTTTCTTTGTGTCTACTGTAATGGATGATGTAAATCATTTAATGGGACAACTCTGGAAATTATATCCAACTTTCCCCGTCCCACCCCCCAGTTTGTTGTTATTGTTGTAGAAGTCTTTTTGTTTAATGATTTTCCTGCACCACTCATGTGAAGTCTGTATTCTTTATTATATGCCCCTGAACTCTCAGCTCAATTAACTTTCACTGGCTAATCAATGGACAGAGAATTTCTTAATTGTCTTAGATGAATAAGTCTCTCATCCTTTGCCAAAGGCCGTTGTGTATTCTGGGAGAAATCTTTAAAGTTTGGCAGTTTACATCTCTGCCTTGGTTTCCACTTCCTCCTTGCACAGAGCTTCAGTGTCGGACAGAGATGAGAAGTAAGTTCCTTCTTGGGTTTTCCTGGCATGTGCATAGCCCTGCATATATGCACAGCCTCCAAGATCATCCAGAATATGTCAGAGCTTTTCAAAGCCTGCTGTGACACCTCATTCCTCAGTTTTTCTTTTTATGTTTTCTTGGCCAGCTTCTTATGTTTCTTAACTGCTATATGACTGCCTCAGAAAGCTTTAAAGTTAAACAATTGCTCCTGATTATTTTTAACCATAACTCTGAGGAAAAGGCTTTCCCCACTGAGTATGGTCTGACTCAGTCAAATACACAAACCCTAGAAATGGAGCTTTTCTGGGGAGCTATCAGACAGATCAGATAGTGACAATTCTCTGGGTGTGTGATTTTGAGGGAAGCTCTAAACCAATTCTGCACCTCCAGTTATTGCTAAGCCACTACTTTCAAAGTATACTGGGTTTGGAAGGCTGCTGAATTTCAAGGCTACCAGAGACCTAAAGAGAGGGAGTTATAAATACAGCAAGTTAAAAAGCTTGCTGTTATTACCAACATTTGGCCATTTTTCTTGACTAAGTATTCTTCCTATCATTGCAAGTTTTGATTGATTTCCTGAGTTCTGAAAAAGTTGGTATTTACTACTTTTGCAAATAATCTTTATTGCTCTTTTGGAGGAGGAGATTTTTGGAGGCCCTTCCTGTGCCATTCCAAAAGTGCTTCTTGTGGTTTACTTTTCCATTTCTGTAACAGATTAACTTTGTTTTTCATTGCTCTCAGCAGATGGCTTTCTTAAGCATTTTATTTAACTAATACTTTCACTGTCATTTGATGTAGACATTAGTGAATGAATTCAATGTACTAAATATTGCTGTGAATTGAAATATTATAAGATGTTATGTGACTCTGGTGCAGTTTCTAATAAACAGATTTTTTTTACAGTTACAAGGTTAAATATTCAAAAAAGAACTTTGCAATAGAATAGTAATAGATATAGTAAGGTAAAGAATTTTGAAACTTGCATAGTAAAGGTTAGGGCATTCTGATCTACCTAAAATAATAATATTCATTTTTAATATAAACATTTAGATACACAGAAAAATCACAAGGTAGAATAATCACAATGATTCAACAGTGTTTTCTTGAGGAAATACATACTGAATATCATTTTAGTCTAATGGCATTAACTATGTACCAAAGACAGAGAAAGAAAATAGTGCAGGCAATTCTGCTCACAAGGCATGAGTTGGGAATGTTAATATGAGGTGGTTCACGTCTTACCGCTACTAATGATGTAAGTGTCTCATTATGCTGCATCTGATTCTGTTGTTTAAAGATAAAGTGCTGGAAAAATATTACAAGATCATTATCTTCTGGGTATGTGCAAACATTCCTATTCACAGACAGAATTATTACATGATTCCAGGTGTCATGGATTGTATACGGTCCCTAAAAGTCATGTCCATCAGGAACCTTAGGATGTGAACTTTTCAGATATAATTTGCTAATTCTTTTCAGGTATAATTCGTTAAGATGAGGTCATACTAGCTTAGGGTGTGTCCTAAATATAATAACTGGTGTCCTTATAAAAAGAGGAGAGAACTCACAGAGATACACACAGAGAGGAAGGACATATGAAGACAGAGGCAGAGTTAGGAACAATGCAGCTACATGCTAAGAACACCATGAACTGTTAGAAGCCACTAGAAGCAAGGACAGAGTCTTCTCTAGAACCTTTAGAGGGAGCATGGTCAAGCAATATCTTGATTTTGGATTTCTGGCCTGTAAAAACGGTGAGAGAATAAATTTCTGTTGTTCTAAGCCACCCAGTTTGTTGAACTTTGTAGAAACAGCCTTAGGAAAATTCTATGGCAAGAATCCAATGTTTTATGGCAAATATAAATAATTTTCAAGAGTAAATTGAACTAAAAACAATCTGGCATTATTTTCACCTTAGGAAGTGACTTAGCATTATCCCCTCACAGCAACTACAATGCTATGATCGAAAGAATTTCGTTAATTTTAAAAGCACAGTTTATTTTTTTATTTTTTTTAATTTTTTTTTTCAACGTTTATTTATTTTTGGGACAGAGAGAGACAGAGCATTAACGGGGGAGGGGCAGAGAGAGAGGAAGACACAGAATCGGAAACAGGCTCCAGGCTCTGAGCCATCAGCCCAGAGCCTGATGCGGGGCTCGAACTCCCGGACCGCGAGATTGTGACCTGGCTGAAGTCGGACGCTTAACCGACTGCACCACCCAGGCGCCCCAAAGCACAGTTTATTTTAAAACTATTTAAAATATAATATGTAAGTACTATAATCTAATTTATATCATTGGCAATGTTATTCAAATGCTCTGGCCTTCAATTTCTTCATTGGAAAAATGGAACATCGTATCTTAATCAACTATACGTACTTTTCTATATGTGCATAGGGGTTTTTGTTAACTCCCCTTATAAAGTTTAAGCTGTTATTGACCATGTAAAATCTTTCAGTCCAGAAACCTTATTTTATTATCTAGGTATTCAAAAATCTGTTCAAATAATGCTATCTGCTTAATATCAGAATAATAAAAACTTAAAGCTGAAGAACTACTTAAAAATACAGTACAAGCTGACAAGATCCAAATCTTTCCTTTAGGGAACTGAAGCTCAGCTTTAGAGAGCTTATCACCACGGTGAAACTACAATCCAGATCCTCAGACTCCTCCTCTGACAAAAAAATTGCTATTCTTGTTAGAAGAGCTCCCAACAAGTTTTGCATAATTGGGGTAATGGTTAAGATAGTAGGCTTTAAAGCTGACAACCTGGTTTCAAATTTTATCTGTGCCTCATAGTAATTTTGTGACTTCAGCAATTAATACAATCTTTCTAGAACCCAGTTTCTTCATCTGTGGAATGGATTTAATAATCATACTTCCATAAAATAGAATTAAAAGAGGATTAAATGGGTTAAGACATATAGGTACACAAAAAAACCACACCAAGACACTTAGTAGTTATTGTGATTACAACCACTGTTTGTACTTTTGTAAATAGCTGTGCAATGTACTTTATGGATTAATTCTGCATATGTTTGCTTTATTGTTTCACATGGCCCAGGATTTCTCAGCCCAGGCACTAATGACATTTTGAGTAGGATAACTTTTGGTTGTCAGGGGCTGTACTGTGTATTGTAGAATGCTTAGTGACATTATAGGATACTATATACCAGGAACATTCATCCACTCCCATTGTGTGACAACCAAAATTTCTCCAGACACTGCCAAATATCAAATACTGCCAAATATCCCTTCTGATTAAGAACCACTATTCTAGTCTTAGGTTCTTTGAGGGCTGGGACTTGATCTTATGTCACTTTGCTAACTCCCAATTATCTGGCCTCATGCTCTTGTATAAATATTATATTTTATAACTTGTGTTATATAATAATTGATGGGAAGTCTATTTAGAATTAAATATCATATATTCTAATATAGAAGGGGGTTATTCCACCATCATCACCCCATTATGATCTATATCTGGTAGCTAGCTCAGTGCTTGGCTTATGAGAGGTATTTTATGAATGATGGTTAAATATATGAATGTTGGTTGGTTGGAGGAATTGTTCCTTTATTAAAAGGGGTGAAATGCCTCCTCCCATGCACTGAGTCCTCATCTTTCAAAGGCACTGTCCTAAATTCCTTACATACATTATAGCAATGAACTCTTAATTAACAGATGGTGACAGAATCCCATTTCGTAGGTAAGAAAACCAGTATTTACTTCAAAGTCACACAACTAGTAAGAGTCAGAAGCAAGGTTTCATTGCATATCTTCTTAAATCCTCATGTAGACTTGGTGTTCTTTTGATAGCATGGAGTTAAAATTAACATCCCCAGAAAAAGTAGAATCATCTATTATACTATCAACCTTTTTCAATTTGCTTCCTAGAATTACGCAGACCATAGAAAGTTTTAGATCCAAATAAATGCTACAGAAACTAATGAAAGCATCTGATGGCTTTGAAAGACATTTTATAGTGTAAGGTTGAGGAAAAGTAAGCAGGTTACTTCCCCAAAGCATTTATTCATCAGTCACGAGCTCAGACCAACTTATCTTACTTGACATACATCTCATCACCTCTACTCAGGCTTGTAGCTCTCATTTCAGGATGGTATGTTCACAGTGGAAAATAAGTCTCAAAAAGATTTATTATGTCATTAATCAATACTCAGTGCTACAGAGCAAATAAACCACAAACACGCTGAATCTGCTAGTTCAGTTGTCTTCAGGACTGTCAACCTTAAGTGTCTGAGATCTGAGAGTACTCATCCTTGGGGTTACTGTGTGTACAAATGCACATATGTGATGTCCCCTCTAGAAAAGCTAAAAACTGTTTAATAATGACTTACCACTTTACTCAGACATCTTATATCACACCATATCTTTAGAAATTATAGCCAGTTCTGCTACTTTATAAATCGGGTAAAACAAAAAAATCAAATGTAGATTACTGGAGGGGATCCAAGACAGTGGTGTGGTAAGATCCCAAACTCACCCCCTGCCATGGACATATCAAATCTACAGCTACATAAGGATTATTTCCTTCTAAAAAAGATCTGAAAACTAGGAAATACAAATGAAATCCATGATGAGACAACATCACCCCTGTCAAAATGGCTAAAATTAACAACTCAGGCAACAACAGATGTTGGCGAAGATGTGGAGAAAGGGCAACACTTTTGTACCAGGAATGCGAACTGGTGCAGCTATTCTGCAGAACAGTATGGAAGTTCCTCAAAAAAAAAAAAAAACCTAAAAATAGAACTACCCTACAATCCAGCAATTGCAGAATTTAGTATTCACTCAAAGGATACAAATAAAAAGATTTGAAGGTGTACATGCAGCCCAATGTTTGTATCAACACTATCAACAATAGTCAAACAGTGGAGAGAGTCCAAGTATCCAATGACTGATAAATGGATAAAAAAGATGTGGAATATCTATACAATGGAATACTACTCAGGCATCAAAAAGAATGAAATCTTGCCATATACAATGATGTGGTTAGAGCTAGAATGCATTATGCTAAGGGAAGTAAGTCAATCAGAGAAAGACAAATATCATGATTTCACTCATATTTGGAATTTAAGAAACAAAATAAATGAACATATGGGAAGGGGGGAAGAAAAGAGAGGGAAACAAACCACAAGAGACTCTTAATGATGGAAAACAAACTGTGGGTTGACAGAGGGAGGTAGGTGGAGGGATGGGTTAGATGGGTGATGGGTACTAAGGAGGGCACTTGTTGGGATGAGCACTGGGTGTTGCATGTAAGTGATGAATCACTGAATTCTACTCCTGAAACCAATATTGCATTGTATGTTAACTAACTACAATAAAAATAAAAATAAAAGATCTGAAAACTGGAAAGATTGCTTTCCATAACAAAGGATAAATGACCACAGGGAGAAGGAGGAGAGTCAGAGACATTGTCTTGCAACATACCCAATCCCTGGCACTGCAGCACACAATAGGGAGGGATCTCTAAATAGACAGGCATTTTTCCCAGAGAAGCAAATGATTGGTGTCCACACTGGGCACTCTAGCCTCTGGGATTTGTACCAGAAAGATGAACTCTCAGAATGTCTGCATGGAAAATCAATACAGCTGACATCTGGGAGTCCAACAATGCTATAAGAAACTGAGATTCCCCTCTTACAGGGCTTGTATGTGACCTTAATTGCCCCAGACCATGAAAATACAGGCATTTGAAAGGCACCTAGATTATCTGTGAGAGAGATTCATTTGCTGATTTGGGGGCATTGCCTGGAGGGGGAGGAGAAAGCTGAGACAATCTCTGGAAACAGAGGTGATGGCAGATGTCTTGGATGTACTCTCCACATAAACTGTTAGCACAGGTGGATAAGATCAAATGAGGCACCCTTCTGCCACCTTGGTGGGATGGTATGGGGGGGTGAGCAGTTGGCACTTGTTGAGGCGGAAGAGCCTGGGCAGATGCAGCATTCCCCTGCTCTCTGACTGGAGTGGGTGAGTGCAAATGGTCAAAGAGTTCTTCTGCTCCCTACAATCTGCAAGCTAGGGAAGTTGTGATACTTCCCAGTCCCCTGGCTGGGGCTGATGAGCATAAACGGTGACAGCATTCTCCCATTCTCTGCATAAAGTTGGCACATAAAGAGAAAGCACTATCCTGCTGCATTGCTAAAGTCCTTGGTCACACACAGGACATTTTCTCATTGCTTTCTTGAGGCTAGTGAGTGTGCTCCACCCCCTACACTCTCCACATGCCTTGCTAAAACCAGCAAGTATTCACAATCCATACATGGGACACCCCTTGATCACCTGGCCCTGGTTGTAAAGATGGCTGGAATTCCAGAGCTCCATAGACTGTAACAATAAGATAGTTCTTGGCAGTCCACCACCGTAGAGCACTTGAAGGACAGCAGAGCAAAATAAAACCCTAGTTTTCCTATGAAAAAGGTCTATTTGCTTATTCTGGAGCTTCAGCCTAACAGATAGGCTTCAGGTGCCCCACACATCCAGAACTTAAGAAAGTGCTCCCAGGGAACATGAGTAGGAAGGCACCATCTTTGTGTACACCCCTGGATTTGCTACAGCTCAATGAAGCTTCCCAAAAAGAACTTATATTCTCAACTGGAGTCCCGATCTTTGCAATTATCTCCCAGGGATACCTCCAGATTTCTAGCCTGGAAACCAGAAGGGATTACAATTGTGTTCCCACAGGACTGTATATATTTGTATACTTTAAAAGCTGCTTGTGCCTGAGGGTCTGGCCTCTGATCAGCCTGAAACTAAGTGCTAAAAATAAGACTCCTTTATTCGGATCAATAATAGGTATTGGCACACCCTCAATAATGAGGGCATATGAAGAATAAATCAGGTGGTTTAGACAATCACAACGTTTAACAGACAACCAAGAGCTAAGGCAAGATTAAATGAGAATTATCACCTACACAACTCCACTCTCTCAAGACAGAGTGGGGGCTGTTTCACCTAATATATCAAAACACACACAGAGAGTCAAGCAAAATGAGGAAACAGAGAAATATGTTCCAAATGAAACAAGATAAAACCTCAAATGGAGACCCTAATTGGAATGGAGCTAAGTAATATACCTGATAAAGAATCAAAGTCATGCATATGCTCAGCAAATTTGGGAGAAGAATGGATAAAGACAGCAAGAATTTCAACAAAGAGATGGAAAACAAAGTACAAAACAGAAGTCACAGATATGAAGAATAAATAATTGAACTGAAAAATACACAGGTTCAACAGCAAACTGGATGAAGGAGAACAGATCAGCAAGCTGGAAGGTAGAGCAAGGAAATTCATGCAAATAGTGTAACCAAAAGAAAAAAAAATAATGAAGGTAGTTTATGAGACCTCTGAGACAACATCAAGTAGAATAACATTCATATTACAGAGGTTCCAAAAGGAGAAGAAAGGACCAGAACATGTATTTGAAGAACTAATGGCTAAAAATTCCCCTAACCTAGGGAAAGATGCAGACATCAGACATCCAAGTCCAGGAAACCAAAAAGTTCCAGATATGATGAAATAACTCAAGGAAAGTCACACTGAGGCACATTATAATTAAAATGTCAAGAGTTAAAGATAAAAAATCTTTAAAGCAGCAAGAGAAAAACAAATTGTTTCATACAAGGGAAACTTCATAAAGCTACAAGCAGATTTCTTGGCAGAAACTTTGCAAGCCAGAAGGGAGTGGTAGTACATATTCAAAGTGCCAAAAGGAAAAAATTTCAACTAGGAATATTCTGCCTGGCATGGTTATCATTCATATTTGAATGAAAGAAAAAAAGAAAAAGAAAAAGTTAAAGGACTTCATCACAACTAACTGCCTTATAAGAAATATTAAAGGGATTTCTTTAGGATGTAAATAATTAGAACTAATTAGTGACAAGAAAACATACTAAAGTAAAATCTCACTGGAAAAGGTAAATATATAGTAAAGGCAGTGGATTAATCACTTATGATGCTACCAAGAAATTTAAAAGAGAGACATAGTACAATTAACTGAAACTGTAATAATTAGTTATGTGATACTTAAAATAAAAAGATGTAAAAAGTGACATCAAAAACATAAAACATGGGAAGGCAGTAAAAATGTAGAGTTTGGGAATGTATTCAAATTTAAGTTGCTGTGAACCTAAAATACAATTATATACATAGGATGTTATATGTGAACCCCAAGGAAACTGCAAAGCAAAAATTTACAGTAAATACACAAAAGAAAATGAAACGAATGTAAACATCACATTAAAGTAAGTCATATCAAACCACAAGGCAAGAGAAAAAGAGAAGGAAAAAAAAACAGAAGAACTACAAAACTTCTAGAAAACAACAAAATGGTAATATAAACATACCTATCAATAATTACATTAATTGTAAATGGAATAAATTCTCCAATCATAAGCTAGATGGAAAAAATGGATAAAAATGGATAAAATGGATAAATGGATAAATGGATAAAAAAAAGATCCATCTTTATGCTACCTACAAGAGACTCCATTTAGAAATAACGACACACAGATTAAAGAGGAGAGATGGGGACAGATATTTCATGCAAATGAAAATAAAAAGAAACACGGAGAAGCAATATTCATATAAAACAAAATAGCCTTGAAAATGAAGACTGTAATAAAAGACAAAGGGGGGCACTATACAATGATAAAGGGGTCAATCCAGCAAGAAGATATAACATTTATAAATATATATGCACCCAAGATAGAAGCACCAAAATATATAAAGCAAATGTTAAAGGAGCTCAAGGGAGAAAGTGATAACAGTACCATATAGTCCACTTATGTCACTGATCAAAATCAAGATCATTCAGACAGAAAGTTGGAAAGGAAACTTCGGCCTTAAACAACACATTAGACTAGATGCATTTAATAGATATATACAGGAGATTCAACCCAAAAAGAGCAGAATATACATTATTCTTTTTTGTTTAATGTTTATTTTTGAGATGAGGAGAGAGAGAGATACACACAGAGTGCAAGTGGGGGAAGGGCAGAGAGAGTGGGAGACATAGAATCCAGAGCAGGCTCCAGGCTCTGAGCCATCAGAACATAGCCTGATGCGGGGCTCGAACTCACTAACTGTGAGATCATGACCTGAGCCGAAGCGAGACGCTCAACTGACTGAGCCACCCAGGTGCCCCAGAATGTGCATTATTCTTAAGTTCACATGAAAGATTCTTTAGTAGAAATCACATGTTAGGCCACAAAATAAGTCTCAATAAATTCAGTAAGATTGAAATCATACTAAGCATCTTTTCTAACGAGAATATCATGAAACCAGAAATCAATTACAATAATAAAACTGGAAAAACCACAAATAAGTGAAGATTAAACAACGTTACACTGAACAACTATTGGGTCATAGAAAAAAAATCAAAGAATAAATAAATACCTAGAGACAAATGAAAACAGAAGAGGGACATACCAAAATATAGGATGCATCAAAAGCAGTTTTAAGAGGCAATTAGCAATACAGGTCTACCTAATTTAACTTCACACTTAAAGGAAACAGAAAAAGAAAAAATGAAGCACAAAGAGAGTAGAAGGAAGGAAATAATAAAGATCAGAACAGAAATAAATGAAATAGAGACTAAAAAGATGATAGAAAAGATCAGTGACACCAAGAGCTCGTTCTTTAAAAAGAAAAAAACAAAACTGACAAACTTTTAGCTAGATTCACCAAGAAAATTAAAAAGAGACAGAGGGTTCTAATAAGTAAAATCAGAAATGTAACAGAAGTTACAATTGATACCACAGAAATATAAAGAATCACGAGACTGAAATGAATAATTATACACCAACAAAATGGACCACCTAGAAAAAATAGATAAATTCCTGCAAACATACAATCTTCCAAGACAGAATCAAGAAGAAGTAGAAAATCTAAATAGACAGAGTATTAATAAGGATATTCAGTCAGTAATCATAAATCTCCAAACAAACAAAAGTTCAGAACCAAATTGCTTCACTAGTGAATTCTACCAAACATTCATAGATTTAATACTTCTCAAACTCTTCCCAAAAATTGAATAGGAGGGAAAGCTTCCAAACTCATTTCACTAGGCCAGCAATGCCCTGACACAAAAGCCAGACAAGGACACCACAGACAAAAAATAGAATTACAAGTCAGTATTCCTGATGAGCATAGATGCAAAGATCTTCAACAAAGTATCAGCAGCAGGCCAAATTCATCAATACAGTAAAAGGATCATATACTGTAATAAAGTGGAATTTATTCCAGAAATCCAGGGATGGTTCAACATCCAAAATTCATTCAACACAATACATCACATTAATAAAATGAAAGACAAAAAAACATATAATTATCTCAGTAGATGCAGAAAAAGTATTTGACAAAATTCAACATGCATTTATAATAGAAAATCTCAACAAAGTGAAGATAGAGGAAACACACCTCAACATAATAAAGGCTATGACAAACCCACAGCTATTATCATATTCAATGGTGAAAAGTGAAAAATTTCCTCTAAGATCAGGAACAAGACAAGGATGTTCACTATGCACACCTCTATTCAACAAGGGACTGGAAGTCTTGACCATAGCAATTAGGTAAGAAAAAGAAATAAAAGTCATACAAATTGGAAAGGAAGGAGTAAGACTGTCCACTTTGTAGATGACATGATACTATACATACTAGATATACAAGATTCTGAAGACTTGGCCAAAAAACTGTTAGAACTAAAAAAAGAATTCAGGAAATTTACAAGATACAAAATCAATACACAAAATATTGCATTTTTATACACTAGTAGCAACCAATCCTGAAAAGTAATCAAAAAAGCAATCCCATTTACAATCTCACCAAAAACAATAAAATACCTAGTTAAATTTATTTAACCAAGGATGTAAAAGACCTGAGGCATGATAACTATTAGACATTGATGAAAAGAAGGGAAGAAGACAGAAATAAATGGAAAGATATTCCAAGCTCATAGATTGGAAGAGTTGTTAAAATGTCCTTATTACCCAAAGCAATCTATAGATTTAATACAACCCTTGTCAAAATTCTAATGATACGTTTTATAGAACTAGAACAAATAATCCTAAAATTTTTACGGAAGTACTAAACACTCCAAAGAATCAAAACAATTTTGAGAAAGAAGAACAAAGCTGGAGGTATCACACTCCCTGATTTAAAACTAGACTACAAAACTATATTTTAAAAAGGAGTATGGTGCTGGCAGAAAATCAGACACACAGATCAAGAATAGAGAATAGAAAGCCCAAAAATAAATCCACTCATATATGGTCGATTAATATACAACAAAGCAGGCAAGAATATACAATGGAGAAAGGACAGTATATTCAATAAATGGTGTTGGGAAAACTAGACAGCCACATACAAAAGAATGAAAATGGACCACTATTTTATACCATATACAAAAATTAACTCAAAATGGAGTAAACACACGCATGTAAGACCTGAAACCATAAAATGAGCTCCTTTTCTTAGCAATATTGTTTTGTTTTGTTTTGTTCTTTTGGATCTGACTCCACATCTCCAAATGCAAAGGAAACAAAAGCAAAAATGAACAAATGAGACTATCAAACTAAAAAAAAGACAAACAAAAACAAAACAACAACTTCTGCACAGTTAAATAGTGAAGGGAACTATCAACAAACCAGACAACCTACTGAATGTAGGTTATTTGCAAAGATATTTGCAAGCCATATATTTAATAAGTTGGTAATATCCAAAATATTTAAAGAACTCCTTTAAATATTCTTTATTTAAAGGATCCATCAGATCCATCACATGGAAAAAACAGGCAAAGGGTCTGAACAGACATTTTTCCAAAGAAGACATACAGATGGCCATCAGGCACGTGAAAAAGTGCTCAACATCAGTAATCATGAAGGGAATGCAAATTAAGACCATAATAGTGTATCACTTTACATTTGAAAACAGGAGGTTTCTCAAAAAATTAAAAATAGATACCATATGATCCAGCAATTCTGCTGGATATTTATCTGAAGAAAACAAAACACTAATTAAAAATGATATCTGCACCTCTGTGTTCATTGCAGCATTATTTACAATAGCAAAGATATGGAAACAGCCTAAATGCCCATTGATAGGTGAATGGTTAAGATGTTGTATATACAATGGAATACTAACCAGCCATAAAAGAGAATGGAATCCTGCCATTTGTGACAATATGGATGGACCTGGAGGTTATTATGTTAAGGTAAAGAAGCCAGGCACAGAAAGACAAATACAGCATAACTTCACTTAAATGTGGAAACTACAAATCAAAACAAACAAAATACAACAAAATGCAGGTTCACAGATACAGAGAATGGATTGGTGGTTGCCCAAGTCAAGGCTGGGGTGAGTAACAAGGACGAAAGTGGTCAACAGGTTCAAACTTTCAGGTATAAAAATTAAAAATCATGGCGGTGTATTGCATAGTATGGGCAAGAGGGTCAATAATATTGTAAAAGCCATCTATGGTGGGAGATGCTAACTAGACTTACGGTGGTGGTCATTTTGCAGTATACACAAATGTCAATCACTGTTGTATACCTGACGTTAATATAATATTGTGTGACAAGTATACCTCTAGAAATAAATCAAATGTAACCCCATCTTGTTTTACAAATAGGGAAACTGATAAATGCCTCTTGGTGCATAATGCTACATTCAAACATGTGAGCTCTTCAACAAAAATGAAACAAATGAGGTGTCTGGGATTTCAGTTTAATGACTTCTGGCCATCACATATGTTTTGCTGCTCAATGGCAAGAATGGGGCTTTAGTTCACTTTGGTCATAGTCAATGCGCTAACAGTTATGTACCTTCAAACTTGATTATTGTTAAGTTGATCGAGTTGATCTTCATCTGTACTGTAAACAGGGTACTGCATACAGTCTCCATATATGTTTATCATTTTTCTGTCATATTTAAGAGTTGGTTAGGAATACATAAAAGGTATAGTTACTAAAATATCTGATTATTTTTCTTCCCTCCCCCGTTGAAAAGAAGGGGCTTCTGTTGTTCCTACATGACTAGTTAGAACCATAATAAACATTGTAGCAGTAATTTGTCACATGAGTATTGTGATATGCTAGTAACACTCTTGTAGCCTTGTTTTACAAAGTTTATTTTATTTTAATCAGTTCAGTATATTGCACTGTTTTAGTTATTTCACTTATATGAAATCTACCACACCAGGGATGATGTAATCTCTTTAAGTGTTGAACTGCTAGTGGAACTTATACATTTACAATAATTCAGAATTAGTAAGGAAAATGGTTCACCAGTATTTAGTTTTATATGGAGGGGCTTAGATTAGAATAAAGTGGTATAAAATGCAAAAACAAAAAAACCCACTAAAGTATGGAAGTCTATTCCCTAAATGCCATTCAATTCAAGATTTTTTCCATCACATACAGTCAACCAGAGTGGTTATAAATTACATCCTAGATAATCAGCTTTAAGGCACTTGTTCTATGTTAGAACACATTTCTCACTTTGTAATAATATGTCATTTCTAGAGTCATTCTACACAATTCTGCTTAATTTTTAATGTCTTTGGAAAATATAGCATTATTTCAACTAATCAATCACTAAATGTGTCATTTATATTGAAAAATGCATTTTAAGTTATGGAAGGGACGCCTAGGTAGCTCAGTCAGTTAAGCGTCAGACTCTTGATTTTGGCACAGGTCACGATCTCACGGTTCATGAGATCAAGCCCTGAGTTGGGCTCTGTGCTGACAGTGTGGGGCCTGCTTGCAATTTTCTCTCCCTCTCTCTCTCTCTCTCTTTCTCTCTCTCTCTATTCCTGCCCTGCTCTTTCTCTCTCTCCCTTTTTTGCTCTTAAAATGAATAAGCATTAAAAAAACTTTATGGAAAATAGACTTCAATTCTTTAATGGTGATGACTTAATGGCATTATTAGGGTCAAGAATTCCACCAGTACCAATGTAAGGAAAGATAATGCTTCTGGATATTGAAAAGTTCTGTTATCTTTTAAATTCAGTTCACACTCATTCGATTCTTCTATTTTGACACATGGAGTTTGCACTCTGGAAGCTCCCAGCCTCACATAGGAAGCAAACCCCACTATAAACAACTTCAATAAAGTGATATAAGAATAATAACAAATATAAGTTAGAGATTATGTAGAGAAAAGAAACTGAAACAGGATGGTGGCATGGGATTTAAAAGGGGCTTTGCTGAGGAGCAGAATGGACATGTAGGAGTTCTGACCTAGAAATGAAAGTTATGATTTTACTCACTCATGTGAAATTTTATCCACTCATCTGTAATTCTAATATTACTCAAAGAGTTTGGTAATGAGATAACATCAAACCATAATTGTAAGCTATAATATTATAACTGAATTCCTTTGTTTGTTTGTTTGTTTTGCTTTCTTTGAGTCTGAAGTTCTGGGAAATAACCTTTTGGAATTCATGTTTATAAAAGAGTAACAGCCAACACTGATGCACTTACCACCACTTAGGAATTACTCCAAGCACAGTATGCCATTTAATCCTGACAACATGCATATGAGGTGAACTGTATTGTCTCCATTTTGTGAATAAGGAAAATGAAGCATATAGCGGTCAATACCCTTCCTCAAGTCACAGAGCCAAGATCTCACAACAGTCCCATACTGTTCCCAAATAATTAAAATAATAACTAGCATCTAGTTTGATGCTTTCCCCAGTTGCCATTTTATCTGAGTTCACACATCACAGTGGCATTAAAGGAACTTAGCCAAGATTACTTCTGCTTTTGTATCTATTACATAGCCATAGCCATGGCTAAGCAATTCTTTTATTTATTTATTTTTTTTAAATCCTGGCTTTCCTATTTATTGCAATTATGCTTTTAGAATTATACTCATTATAGCAACATGTTGGTACATTGAACAAAAGGCACATCACCACCATAGTGTTGGTAATACCCCTACAATGGAAAATAGCAAAATACGTTTCCATACTACAATGGGTAGATATACAACCTGTGGTACACTCACATAACGGGATGCTCTACAGCAAAGAGAATAAATGGTCTACAACTACAGACAATATGGATGAATCAACCAAACAATATTTGGCAAAATAAATCAGACAAATGAGTCTGTTCTATGAGAATCTGTGTGTAAAGTACAAAAAGAGACAAATAAAGCTGTTCAAAGTCAGAATAGTGGTTATCCTTAATTTGTGAAGTGACCGGGATGGAGAAGGAGAAGAATTTTAGGGACACTGATAGTGTTAATTTTTTTAAGGGTGCTGGTTATATGGATGTGTTTGGGAAATTCATTGTTATCTTCATTCATAAGGTGTATACTTTTCTGTATGTATATTATACAACTATATTTGTCTTAATCAAACAATATAGCTCATTGTCCACTGAACAGAGCGACTAGCTATAAAACTGACGTATTAAATGGAGCAAGTGGTAACAATTAAATATTATTTTATGAAAACACTGCTTTGGCTTTTCAACTTCATATCCTTAGTCCTTCAATCATTACGGGATACAAGCAGACAGTTTATCATCTTCAAGTGAAATCATCTAAGACTTTAATTTTCCTGGTTTGGATCTGGGCAGAAGGTAGAAAGTACAGAGGAAACAAACAATCTTAGCGGTAAAACAGGGTAAATGCTTGGGAGATGGAAGCAAGGAGGTGAGCAGGAAACATAAGCAGCAAATGAAAGCCTCTAAGAAAATTCAGAAGACTACTTACTAATCGCATGGTGTCACCAGAGTCTCTGAGGTAAGAGAAAAGATGGCCTGGCCAGGCATAAGTCTATAAAAGGGTAAAGACTTTCTTGGACTATGAACGCAGGGTCAAACTCAAGTGTGAAGGGCAGTGATAAAAAGCGATAGTTGGTTCCAGGCACAAATCCATGGTAACCATCTTAAATTGTGCTCTGTTCCCCCGCTGGTCTGTCCAACTGCACAAACTACAGTCGCCTTTAAAGCCACTGCAAAATTCCCAAGTATTAAAAATTGGAGACATGACTGTAGCTTGAGTTAAGCGGTTATATGGGCATTTACTTTGTTATTCCTCACTAAAGCCTCCCAACAAAGGGAGAAAGCATATTAGTCCCTAGAACGTTAATATAAAATATTTAGAGGGGTCAAATGTTTGCAGGTTTTAAGTACTGAAAATATGAATACTTGTCCCCAAGCACATAAAGCACCACCACAAACAAGAAATATTAATAAATTATTGCTTACTTGAATTGCACAGCCTGTGGTTCCCCTAGACGATGAAAGTCAAGGAACTCTTTTTAAGTATACATTGGAATTGACAGTCATCTGCTCACTGGTAGAAAGTAAATAAGCCCCATACTAATCTTTGTGTTAGTGCCTTCTTATCTCCTTGTTAATCTGTAATTAATTTAGGAAGCAGCACATATGATTTGGGACTAGATTCAGTTTTATCTCCAACATTAGAATGGTAAATCCCTTCATTAACAGAAACAGTACATGGAATAGTTATTAAACTTATTCTTATTATGTTATATTGGATATTTGTTTCAGATTGCAGCCATGCATGAATGGATATTATATGATGCTTTGATGACCTTTAGAAATTCATCTGATTAAACACTCTTGTACTTCATTATGACATTTCTCTCCTTGTACTACCAGATTTGATGTGTATGGCTTAATAATGTAAGTAGACACAAATGCTAATAACTTCACAATTCATTGCTATTTTTTAATGCACATGAAATTTAGTACAAGTTTCGCTGGCTGGAGGCTTACATGAATCATATAAATTAGAGGGTAACAAAAGAACATATTAGCATTTGTTAGCCTAGATGCACGAATTTTGTACTAACCATTTTAATATGTACTACAACTTTCCACCCTCAAGTTAAAAAGCCTTTCAATTTTTCAACCAACATCATAATTGAATTGGTTCTCTTTCTGCCTAAGGATAACAATTTTACACTGATGGAATCTTTATTAGATTCTAAGGATTATACTGATGGTTCTGGTTTGTAAAGTCAAACACCACCACCCAGGGAAAGGGGGTATTTCAACGAATCATGAGCAAAAAAATTTTACATTTTTCTTTTAAGGGGAAAATGCTTGTTTAATTATTATTGTAAAATAAGCTGAATAGGCCTCTGATAATTGATTCTCAGGAGAAACGGCCACACACTGAGAAAGCTATATAACCTAAAGTTTCAGGGAGAAAAATTGCCCCCAAATCATGGCTATTTTTTCACTTTAGGTGGTATTCTGTTGATTTCCTGATTAACATATTTTTTAAGTTGGTGTCTGAAATAGAATTTTAGAAGTCATGAGAGAGAACATTTCTTTTTATAGCTGAGAATTTTTGTGTGTGGCCATAATAATTTTTTTTTGAAATGAGATTTAAATCAACTTCATATCAAATTATAAACATGTTGCACTTGATTTTCAAAGTCTGATTACTATCCTGACAGCCTGAAAAAAAATTTTTCAGATGCTCCAACATTAAAAACTCTACAACTATACAAATGACCTTAGAGATAAGCTAGATACATCCTTGTATTTTTGAACAACAAATCTGATATCTGGGAAAACAAAGGATATATGTAATACCTCCAAGTAATTTTGACTGTTTCTTATATATTTTATTAGATTTTTCTGTGGCCTTTGGTTACAGGTTTAAATTTGGGAGAAGAATTAAAACAAGTGTTACTGACCATAAAGGAAAAACTGAGAAATGACCAGGATAGCTGGAGGGAAAGCAAATGCACATAACTTTCTTGACTGCAAGCCCTAGAAAGAGACTTAAGTTAACTAAGCACATACATATACTTATGGGTGCATGTGCACACTCAGACACACACAAATCAATTGGAAGGAAACAGGACAATTCATAATATCAAAAGAAGAATGACTTCCTCTCTAAAACGATATGAATCAGAGCAATTCTTTGTTTCCAGGTAGCATGAATTAATTAATGGGCATGTGTTTTTCCATTATAGCATTAAGACAATTTGTTTCTGATAAGGGTAACCTAGAGTTTTCTCTCAGTAACCAATTTGCTTCTCACTTAGCTCAAGAGTGGATCATATGTCCCTGACCTAAGCCAATGAGAATACCATTTTTTTTTTAGTCCTGGCAATTGTCTAGGGATGCACATATGATCCAGTACATAGCATCTTTCTGAACTTTCTCAGAAATACTTTTATTCCTGCCACCTCATATGTGAACCTGAGAGGTTGCATTTTTAGGGACACTATAGTAATTTACTACCACTGAAAACAAATCACTCAAAGTTAGCAAAAATTGGGGGGGGGGATATACACATATGGACAACAAAACCATTATGTGATAAAGTAACTAATGTAGCAAAACCAAGCCAGATACTTGCACGTAAGCCTCACAACTAATACAATTTTAATAGAGTGAATTGCTCAGTAAATGATGCCTGACACTGCTCAGAGATTAAAGGCACAAAAGGTCACTTAAGACCAAACCCTACCCAGCTAACCGAAAGTCCCCACTTCCCTTAAGGTCTTGGTGATTCTCTAGAGAGTCTCTATTCAGCTACTTAATTCTTTATCTTCAGCAAAGTCATTTTGTTTAATTAAATGTAGGAATGATGAAGTTAAACTAGACTTTAAGTAATCAGTTGAGTTCCAAAGAACAGGAATGATTAAAGTTCAGATTCCTAAGTAAATAAAATATGTTTTCATAAAACAGCCAGAAGTACTATCTTTAAAATTGAGCTTTGACAATGGGCCAGTCTCTGAACTGGGTATATTTTACATTTTCTCATTTTGTCTCCACAATGACTGTTTCAGATAGGCATAAGTAGCCCTCCCTTCAAGCCAAGAGACAGAGGTATAGTGTTAACTTGCTGAGCTGGGATTTAAATCTGAGTCTATCTGATTTAAACACTCTTTTCTACTGCCAGCCCTGTCCAATCCAGAGATATCTTTTGATTATACTTGTATTATCACAATTTAAAAACTGGGTTTTTTAATATCTGTAAGCTCAAAGTGAATCACCTTTACATACCTAGAACTCTATTATTACTGACTTCTCTCTTATCAGGTCCCCTCCCCAACAAACATAAAAAATGCTATTGGAGTTGTGAATTGGTACAACTTTTCCGAAGCATTTGGCAGCATGCTGCAAAGGTTTAAAAGTTCTTACACCATTTGAATCATCATAGTTAATGCCAGGAATATTTCCTAAATGGTTACATGTAATCAACTTGGTACATTTCAAAGCAATTCAGAATAGGATAAAATTACAATGCAACTTAATGTCCAAGGAGAACTGAGTAAAGCAATTATTGCTTAATTACACAATGGAATACTGTGAATCCATTAAAATATTTTCATAGAATACACAATAACATGGAAAATGTTCACGATAAACATATAAAACAAAGTAAGATACTTAAAAACTATGCATAATATGACTCTAATCCTGCTTTAATACATGCACAGAGAAATGTTTGGTTATCACTAAATAAAGGGCTTCTGGGAATTTCTTTGCAAATGCTGGTGTGATCGCAAAGAATATAAACCTACTAGAGCAAGCTTAAACAAGAAAGGTGAATGTATCATGAGGTCTGGGGCATTTAAATGAAGTCAAGGGGAGAAGTAGAGCTGGGCCTCAGGAGAAATGGGAACAGGGCACTGGAGAGCTGTTGAGAAACAAAGATGTCACATTCTTGCAATTGCTTTCCTCAAGGCTTCTGCTCCTTTGAACGCCTGTTTTTATTCTCCTCTATAGACTGGTTCTCTTTGCTTCCATGTGTGCATGGCATAAGATGAACACTCAACTATGTCCCAGTTTACATATTCTCATTTCAATCGATTAGGGAAGGCTGACTAGTCTCCCTAAATTCAAAAGTTACAGGAGGATCTCATTGGTCTAACTTGGATCACATATGGATTCCGATCCAATAAATGGTGACAAAGGGGACCTGGTCACAGATAGGAATCTCATCTTAACTGCCGCTAGGGGTTGGGGATGGCTGCTCAGGTTATGCGACATTACTTTACAATTTTTCTCTAAGAGGAAAATTATTTCCTTCTTTTGCATTTTTTTGGTGTGAAAACATGCCTCTTTTGCACCAATGAAAAAAATTAGGAAAAAAAAAAAAAGATGTCTCCCAGGTTGAGAGAAGCCATGGACACATCAGGTGGTCTCCCCACATGGACAGCAGAGCCATGAATTATTCATAGTTTGCCAAAATTCTCCTAAGAGGTACAGAGTACTCTGGCTAGGAACTCGATAGAAATCTTTTATCATTACTACACTCTTTAAATGTGTTGGTTTCACTGAAGATCCTGAGGGTCCAATAAAATAGCTAATGGCAGAAGGAAAAGTCAGATGTGAGTCCAAGAAGCCAAGAGCATCCGAGGTCCCAGCTTCATTTGACCCATAAGAGAAAATGGGTATGGAAAACAGAAGGAGCACATGATACAACATTCAATCCACCCCAGGAAAGAGGCATGTCAAGGGCTATGTCCCACCTTTAGGAAGTTACTCACATTCACTGATTTTTAGTTTTGTAAAATGAACCAAAATATATATATAGCTTGAAATATATATATTTGAACCAAATAATATATAGCTCTGAAAATATGCCGTTCTAAATATGTGGTAAGAGTAATTCGTAAAATAATGAGCTTTGGATTTTCACTTGGTTTTTTTAACAACGAAAGTCTGTCCTCAAACTCTTTTGGCCTATATACCAGAAAGGAGCTTTCAATATTTGGGGTCTTAAGTCATTTATTACAGAATAGGCCTTGTCATTCAGGAATAATCAGGTATGCAATGCACTGCTATCGTAATGGGTTTTTAAACCCTCCTTCATGGTTCATTAACATGGATGGACATAACTTCAGAGGTCATAAAGCACAATAGCTTTCCTACACTTAGTTGATAAATAGGTCAATCAGCTTACTTCATAGAGTCAACAACATTCCAGATAAGCACAAATTGAAACTCATACACAACTAATTGTATATGGGATGACCAAAATGTCAATTCAAAATTAACATCCGTGCTTTAAACTATTATCAACTATATGACTACCCTTTCTGTTGTACTCGGTCTATATGCCATGATACTCTCATTAACAGTGTGTCTATATTTTTGTCTTTTTGGGAGACGGGGCAGAAAAACACAGTTTTGAACATACAAGTTAAATCTTCATCCAAAATTTATTTTTATTAGGGGAGCTAATTCTCAATATGTTATGCTCCTTATTCTGTACTGTTTTCCGACTGCTCACTGTACATTATTTTAGTTCCAAATCAATGTGGCTCTTTTTTAGAAAAGACGTGCTACACACCATAAGTGTACTTGAATTCCTTCCCTGATAATCAAAACTCTGTCAAGAGGTTTGCTAGCATTCGACTCTGATATTATACTGTTTGACATCATTCAATAATGTGTTATACACGGAACAAACAAGTGTTACTCTTTAGTCTCCAACATATGTCAAAATAAATGGCTATTTCAGTTGTAGTTTTCACTGAGTGACATTTCTATGTGGTGTCATGCTTTTACTTATCGACCTTAGCTTCCTGGAGCGATGAGCCTCAAGACCAAATATTACCTCCATTGTTCCCTAGCCTATTTTTAACAAGTTGTCAAACCCAAAGATCCATTCCAAACAATTTCATGAAACAGTCCATCATGCCTCATCTACTAAATTGCTTTATTATCTTCTGCACCATTGGTACCGAGACTAGACCCAGTCTTCCAGTTTCTGATTTTGTGAACTACAGTTCATATTCCTATGTAACTTTCTTTTACCATAGCTACAGGTGTTTGGATTGTTGATGCATAATGAGAAGATTATGTCTAGGGATAATTTTAAGTAAGTGAGATTATTCAAAAATTATGTTTATAAGTTGCTTTACAGATATCATGGCAGAGGCTTGCAAAGGAAGAAATTCAAAAATTGAATTAGATGGATCTAAGCCAGACATTCAACTTCAATGTCTAAGTCTTACAGTGGATAATTCAAAACCGCTTCACCAATTTACTCTGAATTTCTGTGTTCATTTTTTTCCCCCTCTCCCAGTGCATTTTGTGATGGTTAATATGACAGGTACTCAGTCACATCAATTGTTCCTTTTTTCCTTGAAAGATTCTATAGTTTCCTTTTGTAATGTAGAGTCTTTTAGAAATTTCAAGTGAAGTCTATGCCTTCCCCATCTTTCTTATATGTTATTTTTGCAAGTGGGTCATAGTGGTAAGAAGAGACAATGTGCATATTTGAAAGCTGGGGAACATTCTTGAACTGAAAAATAATGTCAAAACAATTCCTGTTGTAAAGAAATCAAAGCACTAAAAATGAAACAATTGTATCTAGCTCTACTATTCCCCTCCCTGTCTTCCAATTACACAGAATCACTACTTTCAAATATTTTGATCTTAGATCTATTAATTATTACTTCCTAATCCTAAATAATTCACTTACACTGGTACTTCTAGATTTATCAATACAAGACACTATTAAATATCTAGTTAAAATTTGAGGACTTAGCTCATTTATTCTACCCTTCATCTCCTTATCAACATGTAATCAACACTGTAATAATGAGGATTTCCAAATTCATCTTTACCATCAGTGCCCCCAAATATTCATCAAATTCAGTCACCTGATAAATCGGTATTGAATAACAAACATACAACCAAGCCTTTTGTAGGCACTCTGGTTATAGCAGTGTATACAACACAACAAGGCCTGCCTTCACAGAACTTTCATTCTAATCAGGAGAAAATAGGCCACAAACAGAATATGCCAGATGCTGATAACACATTAAGAACAAAAAATGAAAGCCGTGTAAGGAATTCAAGAGCATATATAGCATCATCCGAGAAGGCCTTTATGACAAGGCAGCATTTCAACAAACACTGGAAGGCAATGAAGGAATAACCATGTCCTTATCAGAGGGAATGGGAAGGGAAATAGCAGAAGCATAACCAGTGTGAAAAGGATAGGCAAGAAAGGCCAGTATAGGTGAAGCACATTGAATATGAGGAGCGTAGAGAAGATGAGAGGGTTTGGGACAGCCAGCAGGGAAAGGGGCGTGTTGCAGATCTCTGAGAACTTTGCCAGCCAATGACGAGGAAACGTATGGTATACTGGTCGAAATGGAGTCCCAGCAGCATTATGCATCAGAATGGAGAGACATACTGTCTTCACCAACCACGTCTCAGACCTGGGGCCTCCATCTTAGCCTGTGTAGCACATAAGCACCACTAGATTCTTCTAAAAACATTATTGTTTTACAGTGTTAACAGTGTTAAGGAAAGCCCATTGGAGTAGGGACAAAGCCATGGCAAGACAATGAACTTGTATTATCTATGAAGGTGGAAAAAAGCCTTGAAATAATGCAGTGACATTAGGCGCAGAGAACAGTGGACAGATTTGAAAGAAATTTCCTAAAAGAAACCAGTGGATACTTTTGGCTGTTTAGGAGAGTGACAGGACAAGCAACAGATTCCCTATGTGTCTGGCTTAGGAAATGAAGAAGTGCAGTTAAGAACTGGGGCACCTGGGTAGCTCAGTCAGTTGAGTGTCCGACTTTGAGTCAGGTCTTGATCTCATGGTTTGTAAGCTCAAGCCCCTCATCAGGCTCTGTGCTGACAGCTCAGAGCCTGGAACCTGCTTCGGATTCTGTGTCTCCATCTTTCTCTGTCCGTCCCTGCTAGTGCTCTCTTTCTCTCTCAAAAATAAATAAACATTCAAAAAAATTTTTAAAAAATGAATTCAAGAGGAGGCAAGTTTGAGGAGGTTTAAGAAAAGGTTTTGGGCACCTGGGTAGCTCAGTCGGTTAAGCGTCCTAATTCGGCTCAAGTCAATATCTCATAGTTTGTGAGTTCAAGCCCCACGTCGGGCTCTGTGCTGACAGCTTAGAGCCTGGAGCCTGTTTTGGATTCTGTGTCCCCCTCTCTCTCTCCGTCCCTCCCCCACTTTCTCTGTCTCTCTCTCTCTCTCTCTCTCTCTCTCTCTCAAAAATAAACAAAAACATTTAAAAAAAGGTTTATTACAAGATAATTTACATTCTAGGTACCTGATGGGTGTTTGTTTGTCCTCACTGCTACAAAGCGAAAGCTATCATTTCAGGGACAGGTTTATAAAATTCTTTCTTAGATTATACTGTGTACTGTTACTTGTTGGATTAATGATTCTCATCAATTTTTCTCCAATTAAGATCGAGGTGTGCACTTTGAAAAGGTGATAAGCTTAAAGCCAAAGGTTATATATCAGCAGGTTGACAGAAACTGGCATACAATTCTGGTCATTTAAAAGTCCTTAATTAGTAGATAACCAACTTTAATATTCTATATCTTATTGCTGTGTCTTATTTCATTCAAAAATATTTGAGGGTTTACAATTTTCCAAATGTTACACCAGGTACTGGCATTAAAGTAAATAAGATATGGTCTCTATCCTATTCTTTTAGGCAACATAGTCTATTAATAAACTATGGAAGGACCAGTCACAGCTCTACTCGCTGATGAAAGTGTACCTTAACAAAAAGTTTATTTGTTTGTTTTGAGGGGCGTGTTGCAGGGAGAGAGGGAGTCCCAAGAAGTTTCCACGCTGTCATCACAGAGACTGATAGGGGCTTGAGTTCATCAACTGTGAGATCATGACCTGAGCTGAAAACAAGAGTCGGACAGCTAACCAACTGAGCTACTCAGGCATCCCTGAATAAGTACTTTATAAGGAGTACAAGGAAGGACAATTTTAAAATTATCTCATTGAATGTACTTTTCTTTATTTTTTAAGTGTTTTCTATTTATTTATTTATTTATTTATTTATTTATTTATTTATTTATTTTGAGAGAGAGAGCGCACAAGCAGGGGTGAGGGGGGCGGGGAGAGGAAGAGGAAGAGGAAGAGGAAGGGAGGGAGGGAGGGAGAGTGAGAGGGAGAAAGAGAGAGAGAGAGAGAGAGAGAGAGAGAGAGACTCCGAAGCAGGATGCACACTCAGCATGCAACCCAACTTGGGGCTTGATCCCACAACGCTGGGATCATAACCTGAGCCAAAATCAAGAGTCAGATGTTCAAATGACTGAGTCATCCAGGCACTCCACTGAGTTTACTTTTCTAAAACATTTAAACCATCCTTCAATGGAAAGCTTTTTAAAAATTACCGTTCTGTTTTTCTTAATTTTTGTCATGATCCATATGAAGTTTGGCAAATATGTGTATGTACCTTCTCTCCCCTTCCCAAGGCAGAAATCACTAACCTGTCATAGATGTATTTCCAAATGAACCCTGGTGTAATCTCAGAAATATTTTCTATAACAGAGCATAAGATAGCAGCGAACATTATTTTATTTGTGTATAGGAGATGAAAACTCATTGCCATCCAAGGCTTAAACAGGCACTTCACAAAAGATGATAGGAAAATAACTTACATACTTCTGTGAAAGGATCAATCTCATTAGTCATCACGAAAATGCAAATTAAAACAACCATGAGAGAGTCATGCTAAAATGAAAAACTATGATAATACCAAGTGCTGGTGAGGATGCAGATTAAGTGAATGTTTCACTGTAAATTGTTTAGATTACAAATTGGTTCAACTACTTGGGAAAACTGTTGGATGGTATGTGGGTTATAAGCTTAGGAATCCTCCAGGCTTACACCAATGGGCTAACAAGGCATGAAGAAATACAAAGCCATAGGATGCTCACACCCAAGTTTGGGTAAACAAGACAAGGCAACCAAGAATAGGGAGGTGCAAAGGCACCCCAGAATAGAGAGGAGGTGCAGAGCCCCCAGAATAGAGAAGGGCAAAGTCCCAAAATAGGAATGGACACAAAGGCTCCCAATACAAAGGTATATGAGGTAAGCAAGATCAGGCATGCAAGGCAAAAATGCCCCCCAATTTAGTACTATAGCAGAAAAGCTTTTATAGGAGAATAGGGCCATGGTAGGTAAATTGGTGAATTGGACTATGGACCTCTGCACTGCAGGCAAAGCAGCCCAGAGTGGAGATGTTTAATGAAAGAAAGGGTGCCTTGTCAACCCTGAGATTATTCCCCCTACCTGCCTCCTCCCCTAGGTTCCCTAAGGTAAACAGAGGTGGTGCCTCATGTCTGCTGTAACCAAACTCCCACTCTACTGTCCTGTAGGCATCAGGATTTTGCTTTGTATTAACCCAAACCCCTAACCCCAAAAATCTTCAAGACCCCCTTTCCCTCATGTTCCATAGTTAATGTTCACAGATTCATTGTCCCTTTGTGCACGTCCATCACCATGTTTGTAAGCCTTCTGATACTAATAAAAATGGGGCAAGGACCCTTATTCAGGGCTCTTGTCTTTTCCCAGACATTAGCCATCTCTCACTTTCAATCCTGCATCCTGCTCTTTTGCAAGACAAGAGAGAACTTTAGACCCAGAGTCTACAACAATGGTATCTGTAAGAATTGAGTATGTACATTCCCTTCTACCTGGCAATCCACGCCTAATGCTATACCTAAGCAAAATATGTCTATATATTTACCAAAAAATAGGCACAAGAACATTCATAGTAGCAGTGTTCAAAATAGCAAAAGAAACAAACAAACAAACAAACAAACAAACAAAAAAACTGGAAAACACCCAAATGCCTTCATCATTAAATGGATAAATAACATTTTTACAGTATCATTATCTATTACATTATGTAATACTATGCAGTAATGAGAACAAACTAAACTATTTGCACCATGGATGAAACTCATAAACATAATACTGAATAAAAGAAGCCAGAAAGGAATATAAGATATAAAGTTTCATTTATGTAAAATTCAAAACACAAAATTAGTCTCTGGTGGTACAGGGTACCATTGGGCAGAGTATGAAGATTTCTGGGAGATGATAATATTCTAGGTGCTTCCTACATGGGTGGGCTCATTTTTTGGAAAATAAATTGAGCTGTAGTCAGATAATATGCATATATGTTATAATAAGTTAAAATAATTGTATGCATGTTATAGTAAATTAAAAGCTTATTTAAAAAATAGGGGTGCCTGGGTGGCTCAATCAATTAGGCATCAGACTCTTGTTTTCAGCTCAGGTCACGATCTCACGGTTCATGAGATCAAGCCCTGCATCGGGCTCTGCACTGATAGTGCAGGGCCTGTTTGGGATTCTTTCTCTCCCTCTCTCTCTTTCCCTTTCCCACTTACTCGCTCTCTGAAATAAATAAACATTAAAAAAAAAAAAAAAAACTAACCTGAAACCTTTGGGCCATCCTTGAAATCTCACCAGTTTTGGAATTTTCACTATTTCCAATTTGAAAATCCACTAATTCTTGGATTTTACCCCCACATGAACATCTTTCATTATGAACATCGCTATAATTAATTGCAAGAAATTTTAAAAATAAAATTTAAGCTTCTAAAAATAACCCCAGTTTTGGGGCACCTGGGTGGCTCAGTTGGTTGAGCATCCGACTTCGGCTCAGGTCACGATCTCATGGTCCGGGAGTTCGAGCCCCGCGTCGGGCTCTGTGCTGACAGCTCAGAGCCTGGAGCCTGCTTCCGATTCTGTGTCTCCCTCTCTCTCTGTCCCTTTCCCCCTCATGCTCTCTTTCTCTCAAAAATAAATAAACGTTACAAAATTTAAAAAAAATTAAAAAAATTAAAAATAAAAATAACCCCAGGTTTCTGGTGAAATTAATTCCCTTCAACTTCTAAATGGACTCTGTTCAGGGGCACCTGGGTGGCGCAGTCGGTTAAGCGTCCGACTTCAGCCAGGTCACGATCTCGCACTCCGTGAGTTCGAGCCCCATGTCGGGCTCTGGGCTGATGGCTTGGAGCCTGGAGCCTGTTTCCGATTCTGTGTCTCCCTCTCTCTCTGCGCCTCCCCCGTTCATGCTCTGTCTCTCTCTGTCCCAAAAATAAATAAACGTTGGAAAAAAAATTTTTTTAATGGGCTCTGTTCATACTTCACTTGATTTTATCTTTATGTCAAAATTTGACTGCATTTTTTTTTCCAGAATGAGCTAAGTAAAATTTGGGAATAAAATACTATTAAGAAGAATAATGTATTAAATTATTAACATAATGGGTTTGGGCATTTATCAAAGCACTTTCCTTCATGAGCTAGGAAAAGAGCAAAGTGAAAAGTAAAAAATATACGATTCAGGTGTGTTTTTCTAGTATGTTTTATTCTTCTTACTTACATAATTTGTTTTTTAGGCTTTTTCCAGTGGGTCTAAGTTATTTGTTCTTTTCTGCTCATCATTATTTCTTTGGATGATAAATATAAACCATGCCTTGTAGAATTTATGTGGTAAATTCTCAAATGTTTTTCCTTATATAATTTTTTCATATTCAACCTTTAATTCAACTCACTACTTTTATAACAATAAAATTAAAAGCTTTAAAAAGAAAAAGAGTACCTGAGATGATCCATTTAATTCAATTTTAGAAAATTTATTCTTTTTGCTAATGATTGATATGGTGGCCTGTCTGTGATCCTGTTCCTTATTGAGGTAGCCTGAGGGGGGGAGCTGTTGGGGCTTGGATAAGGGGCTTTTCGGCTAATAAAGAGAAACTGTGAAGGGTGCAGGTTTCTGCCTCTACTAGACAATCTAGGCAGCAGCAATAAACACAGAATCAGTCAATGGAAGCCAACACTCACAAGCCTCAATCTTTATTTGACTATGATAAATAAACTTGTGGCTATTCATGTTTTTATAATTGATTGAAACTCATTGCTGAACAGAATTTACAGAATGGGAATAAAGAGCTATGAGGACAGGAAAGAAAGGTGGAACAAGTAGCTGATGATGACAGTACTGATCTAGTGAAAGTGTCCCACCTGGAGCTGACATGTCACTGGACTGTGACAAGTAGGTGTGATAACAAATGTACTTATTTTTAACCAAGTTTTCATTAGAATTATATAAGGAAAAATAAAAACGTCTTAAGTAATTTAGATGGACAAGTCTTTTCTCTTTCAGACTTCCCCGAGTTCTCAGTACAGTGCCTCAGACTTGACCGGTGCCCTACAAATATTAGCTGAATTCATGATCTGTGCTTTTAGCTCTTTGTACCTAGAGCCAGAACCTTGTTTCCATAGCTTTTCTCACTATCATGTTCCACACCCCAACCTCAGGAGGAAAATTGTATTTCATTAAACTTATTTAAAATTGATTAATATACTGATTAATTTAATTAACTTAAACTTACAGTTAATTTCTTTAAGGAGAGATTTTTGCAGGCAGTACCTCCCTCCGCTCCATTAAGAATATATGTGTTACCCCCCACCCATGTTCACTACAGCATTATTCACAATAGACTAGACATGGAAGCAACCTAAGTGTCCACTGACAAACTAATGGATAAAGAAAATGTGGTGTATAAATGCAATAGCATATTATTCAGCCATAAAAAAGAAGGAAATCCTGCCATTTGAGACATGGGTGGAGTGTGAAGGCATCATGCTAAG
The DNA here is from genome assembly GCF_014898765.1 of Herpailurus yagouaroundi. NCBI lineage: Eukaryota > Metazoa > Chordata > Mammalia > Carnivora > Felidae > Herpailurus > Herpailurus yagouaroundi. Next base: position 15,063,186 of record NW_024412414.1, on the reverse strand, counting down.
TGAAATCCGTGGGAAAGAGAATGACAAATACCATAAGACCTCACTTGGATGTGGAATCTAAAAAAGTTGAACTCATAGAAACAGAGTAGAATGGGGCTGCCAGGGTGGGAGGATAGGGGAAACAGGGAAATGTTGGTCAAAGAGTACAAACTTCCAGTTATAAGAAGAATAAGTTCTGGGGAACTAACATAAAGCATGGTGACTACAGGTAGCAAAACTGTATTATCAACTTGAAAATTGCTAAGAGAATAAACCTTAAACACTCTCACCACACACACATACACACAAAGGAAACAATGTGAGATGATAGAGGTGTTAACAAAGCTTATTGTGGTAATCATTTTGCAGCAATGCATACATGTATTAAATCATCACCTTAAAATGACACAATGTTATATGCCAACTCTAACTCAACTGAGCTAAAATATGTGTGTGTGTGTGTGTGTGTGTGTGTGTGTGTGCGTGCGTGCGTGATAGCTGCTGTTACCCAGTACCATGTGTGGTGGTGAGAGGACGGGGGAGTAGTAGGGGTGAAATACCTCATTTACTAGCTTCCTGACACAAAAATGACAATGACTATGGCTCATCCTTCTGTGCAATACGTAGTAAATAGAATTACACAAATATAAATATTTACAAGTTTATTTATCATATTCAAATAAACATTATGCATAGATTAGAGGTTGTTTTTCTAAATATTTTATTCATGTGTTTAAAAGAACACATATTTGTAGCATTGGTTCCATGGAGATGGTCATATTTCTGAAACTTGGTAGGCACGTTTTTACAAGATGCACTGTAGAATATATCAACAACTAATGAATTAGAAATACTGATGACAGTGCACTGTAAAATGTATTAGGACACTAATTAGACAATCGCAGAAATGCTTACTGATGGCTTTTAAACACCTGCTTGGCAATTTCTAAGCCTGGGTGTTACTTCATTTAACAATACACGCTTAATTAGGAGACAGAGTTAAGATTAAATAATAAATCCAGGACCGCCCAGCATGCTCTATGCTTTTAACTTTCTACCTCATCCACAAAATTTAAGGAATGATAATTTCATTTACAGAGGAAGCAATAGAATAGATTTATCTGTTCCCTCAAGGCAGATTCTAATCACTGTTATGAACCTCATTTCATAGAATGGCAGAGAAGATTTAGGAATGAGGTGTGTATGGGGGTACTGGAAGGACGTGAGAGCCTAGAGTAGAAAGCTGATCATTTTCAGTTGTGATTTCTCCAGACAAGGGGAAGCCCATTTCTCTGTGATCAGCCGAGACCAAATTTTGTTAGGGTTTCCACCTTAGTGGCCTGCAATGGGTACCTGTTGTTTTATGTGCTTGCCACCCCACTTGCACACATGTGTATGTTCCTCCTATTTTTCGACACATGAATATGGTGGAAGGACCCACAATAATAAACACGACAAAACCCAGCTGGCTGCAGTTGGTGAGTGGTCTCTGACCACTCAGAGAGTGTTCTGGGGACCAGGAGTACTGACCTCACCTGGCAGTTTCATTAGCAATGCATCATCTCTGGCCCTGCCCTTGACCCACTATATCAGAATCTAAATTTTCATAAATTCCTCAGATGCTGTGTACAATCATTAATTTGTAATGCACTGCCCTACAGCACTTTATTACAATGCCTCACTCAGTCATTGCTTTTGCTTCCCTACAATACTCTTGGGTCATTGTAACAAATACCCCTTTGTCTTTTAGCTAACCACAATGGGTTTCTACTACCTGCTACTAGAAGACTCCAGAGAGCCCCACTTTACCTCTTCAATCAATTTTATTTCCTAAAACAAATGAAACTTTAAATTCAATTTCCAAAACAATTTCTTTCTCCAAGCAGCATTAAAATAACGATTGAGGGGGATTCATATTGGGGGACCTGAAATTAAGAGTTATTTGTTGTGGCTTAAAGGGTGATTCATGAGTCTTTGAACACAGAATAACTAATGATTTGGACTGTGTCTCAACTTTCATTTAAGCAGGGTGGCTATTTTCTGCCTGATTTCATAAATCATAGAAGTGTGCATTTAGGAAAAGTTTATCAGTAAGGTACTTTCTATTGGTCTTAACATCTAGAAAATAATTCACCATTCAAATGTTAGATTATTGTCTTAGAATAATATCTAAGAGGTTTAAGTACCATTTGCACATTATAAGTCTTTTGTGATGAACCATATACTTGCATTGTATCCAAGATTAGGTCAGAAAGCCAAAAAATGTTTTCAATCAATGTTGCCTTCAAATATCAATAAATGTTAAATGTAGCTGATGGATACTTGAAGATTCACTATATTATTCTCTTTATTTATTTATTTTTAATTTTTTAAAGTTTATTTATTATTGAGAGGCAGAGCATGAGTATGGGAGGGGCAGAGAGACAGGGAGACACAGAATCTGAAGTAGGCTCCAGGCTCCAGCTGTCACCACAGAGAGCCCGACGTGGGGCTCGAACTTGCAAACCGCAAGACCACGACCTGAGCCGAAGTTGGACGCTCAACCGAGTCACCCAGGTGCCCCAATTCTCTTTATTTTTTATGCTTGCAAAATTTCATTTAAAATATCTTCAAACTCAAAAAGATATACACGTTAAATGTGCACAGCTTTTGTATGTCAATCATGCCTCAATAAAGGAGCTTAAAAATATACAGATTGAACAAACGAATAAAATCTCAAAACAATAGATAAAGCCACCCTTAAAAATCTCTTCTTGGAAGCAACTATGTTGAGGCTAGTCTAACCTGTCCTCTGTATAGAACTCCAACATAGCTCATATCTCCTGCTGGATTTAAATAGATCATCTTTTTCTTTGGTTAAGCACCACATGAAAAAAGGACTTGCCAATTTGATAAGCTAAAAAAAATTGCATTTTCCTCTTTTAATTTGTATCGCCCTGAATACTAATGAAGTTGACCCTGTTACATTCTTTTTCAGTTTTTAGTCCTATAAATGTCTTCTATTCCTATTTTGGCCTCATTTTGCAATAGGATCATTCATTCTTTTATTATTACTCTCTCAGGATTCCTTATACATTACAGATATTAATTTCATTATATAATTCATGTGCCAAGGTTTCCCTGTTTTTGTCTATTTTTTTTACCATATATAGAAGATGTTAACATTTATTCAGATACACATATATACATCATTTTTTCCTATCTGCTTTCTCTTTGCCTTTCTACTTAAAAGCTTTCCCTTTCCACTTATTTGTTACCTATTTACATATTCCTCCTTATTCTTTTATGATTTAACAAATTATATGATATTTAATAGAGTATATATTTTATGATTTCATATTATAGTCGACTCTTGAACAACATGGGTTTGAACTGCACTAGTCCCTTTATGCACCGACTTGTTTGTTCAATACAGTACACTAAATAAATTTTCTTTTATGATTTTCTTAATAAAATTTTTTTCTAACTTGATTGTAAGAATATCTAATACATATAACACATAAAATATGTGTTGATTGTTTATGTTATCAGTAAAGCTTCAGGTTAAGAGTAGACTACTAATAGTTAAGTGTTTGGGGAGTCAAAAGTTATATGTGGATTTTTGATTGTGCACGTAGGTGCCCCTAACACCCACATTGTTCTAGGATCAACTGAATTCCGTTTGGTACTGATTTAGATACATTTTGTGAAGCACAGTTCTAACTTGGTTTTTCCTCTCAGGCAGACAATTATTATTTATTCTGAAAATAAATCCATCTGTCCGTATGTACTTGAATTTTCTTCTTCATATTCTAAAAATTATGAAAACAGGATGCTCTGTTTATATGGAATCTTTTTGTTATAGGTGACCATTCACAAGTCAACAATAGGCAGTTTTAAGTCTTTATAGGTGAAAATATTATTCATTTTTCAGAAACAGATGTACTTTGAGAAAATAAAGAAACTTTAAGATCCCCATTTGTTTTCACAGAATGAGTAGGAAGGAGATAGAATCTAAACTGTTCCTAGGTAATGTGGCTGCCCTTCTCTTGTGTTCAAAACATAAATTTATGACACTACCATACAGTCAAAATCATGGTGCATATAACCTTAAACTAATCTTGAAATTCCCATGAATGGGACAAAACTTTTCATTTTTATTTTGAAGATAAGGCTTAAAAATGTAAATAGCCTTAGAAAGAGTTTGTACATTTTGGCCTCAAAGAACTTTAGATATGTTACTGATAGGAGCCAACCGGGGGAACAGGTATTGAATGATAAGGGACCTTGCGACCAAAAGGTTGGGGATGAAGGCAAGTTAAAAACACAGTATGAAAAATGGAACCTTTCTATCACTACTAGTCTTGCTATAACTCCCATTTCCAGAAAGGCGATCATATCCTAAGTACAATCTAGCAATCCTTCTCTGAAAGACGGGCAAATGAGTCCCATCTGTAAAAAGTGAGGGAATTCTCTAGGTCGTACATTTCATTTGACCCTGGTGATGAAAATCCTAAATCATAGGTTGATGAGAAAGACCAGATAAACAAGAAGAATTATAAAGTCAAAATACAACAGTGTACCACAAATACACATAAGACACACCTGTGCTCTATGAAGAGAAAACCAAATTCTAAAGAGAGAAAAACAAACAACATATAGTGTACCTAGAATCAGAGGGGACAATGCTTATAACTTCAGGGAGGGCAGAAATAACATTTAGATGACTTAGGTGATAAGTTGTCCTGACCCCAAGGGATGCAATGTTTCAGGGGTAAGAGAACATAATAATTTTGGTGTGTATCTAGGGGGCAGAAGACAACCTTTCCCAGGGACACAATGACCTGGACTGATAGATGCTGAATTTATCACTGGTTTGTCATACAGCTAAGAGGTGAAAACACCTTCGATGCAACAAACTTAGTAGTTTGCAGAAAGAAGTACTTAATGAGGTATTTAATCTTAAGCAACAGAATGGTAAAGGAAAGATATTTTCTTTTACAAAGAGACAATAAAAGTGCTTTTCTCTTTAATTCTATTTTTGCTCTCTTAAATCAATGAACTCCAAGCGTTCTCCAATGCAAAATATTCTCTCTTGTACAAGAAAGGGAAACACAGGAAGTTCAGAATATAACATCTTTCCTATACCCTACTCTACCCCTCTACCTCTTCCAAATAAGAGGAATGTGTTCTCGTTTATATTATCCTTCCCTGAAGTTGACTCTTGTTAAGAAGAGTAATAAATATCAAATCAAATTTTCACATGGTTGAAAGGCAAAAACAGAAATAAATCTATTGTCTTATCCTCTGTGCGATCCTTTATAGATCAAGTATTAACATCGATTTCTTCCAAAATAGCATCTCTATGATATTCTCCATTATTATTAAATGATACATCATTTTGCATTTTATATGGAAGTTAAATCGGACTGTAGCTATATTGGCCTGTCAGTGATTTTATCTGCTTTTGTTTTGGGGGTAGCGGTCATTTTATTGTGTCTGTTTATCGATTTAATGATGATCGTTCTTTGGATGATATCCAAATCAACATCTCTGTTCATTTTAAAACACACCTCAAAGTGTCTGCTGGATATTTCAACGACTTCTCATTTCTACCTAAAATCTAGCATGCTGAATGCTAGTCTCACAATCTATAGTGCAGTCCACAAAGAAACCGCTTCATTCGCTGATTTCCTTTTTGGTCTCTGATAGGCGTAGCAATGAGTGGGAGTGGAATCAGAATCCAACATTAATAGAATCAACATCTTCTAGTGAAAGATGAGGCTTGAAATCTTTTGTCACCCTTGCCTCATTTCCTATCTTTCCTTCCTTCACATCTAATTATTCACTTAATGTTAGTTTCCTCTACGTAACTTCTTCCTTCATGGATAACAGCAAGCAAGGACTCCGGACAATGAGAACTATGTCTTCAACCCTCCCCATGTCCAGGATCATGAGGTGTTTCACTTCTATCCAGGCCTCAGGAAATGTTGCCTTCACTCTCTGGATCCCTAACTTATGGCACTGTTAATGACATATTTCTATATAGCTTAGGGATCACACAGCTTTCTTTTATTTCCTTCTGAAAGGTTAGGTTCTTTTTTACTTTTTTCATGGAGGTCATCTTTACTTAAGTCAACAATTATTTCTGGAGCACATAACACATACCTGATGTTGTAACAGAAAAAGGACCTACCTGTAAGAGAAGAGTGTGGAAAGGCCCCACCTTTTGAGAAGAAAGAAGACAGGCAAGTTTCTATGTTAGACACTGCAACACAACAGGTTTATAGTTATCCTTACAACACATCAGTGCTAGAGACTGGGAGCGTAAGTTCAAAAATGAACAAGATCAAAAAAGAGGTGACATTTTAGTGATAATTGACAGAAAGGCCACCATCCCTTGCTGAACGGTACGATTTCCTAAAGGGCAAATACAAGAAGGTAAAGAATTAATTTAGAAAAAGACCTCACTAAGAGGTTGTGCATTAGAGTACAGCTTTCAGGAGACATGAAAGGGGTAAGAAAAGCTATAAGAAAACAAAGGTTAGTGAAGAATCTGGCTCTGCATTAAAATCCATGTGTGTTTCTTCAAAACCATAGGCGATGGTTATGGAGGTTTTACCTGCCAGGCCTCCTGGGAAAGCTATCCTCCTCACACCAGACTTGAGGTCACAGCCTGGGCGTGGAAGTCCCTGAAGGGGAGTGCCGTCAAGGATGCAGACTCACTGGCCAGCCGTGTTCTTCACTTACTTACATTCGTGGCCCAGAACCTTCATTCCTAGGTCTTTTTGTCTGGGGCCCCAGGAAGAGGTCTTCTTCCGGCACCTCCACTGGGGCCTCCTAAGGCAAATGGGGGGTGGGGTTGGATGGGGATTAAGGGCCTAACGATTTCATTTTTGGCTTCTTGCTTTAATCAGGAGCAAGACCCTACCAAGTCCTTTGTGAAAATAGCATGAGGCCGCTCTATGAGGCAGACAATTCTAAGAAAGCGCCTTCTCTGGGCCCACGCATTCAAAAGCTCGCTCTTCCCTCAGGCCCTGAAAGCTTCCCCAAAGCTCTCAGACGTTTGTCAAATCTGAAAACCACAAGGGTAGGCCAACCCTGGATTAACAGTACTAGCAAACACAGGAAAGAAAGAAGGGAAATCACTACAGATAATAAGGCTCTGGGCAGACAACAGAACCCACCTCACCCGCCATAGGTAGAAGCAAGCCGTGGCTACAGGCAGAAATGCAATAGGCCTTTAGTTACAAGCAGTAACTGCCGCTATATCCACAAGTGGAGGATGAGGCAAAGTCTGTTCCTGTCAGAAGACAAGGTGTGGGTACAGGCAGGAGACAGCAATTCACCCAACCATAACACAATGGAGGTGAACATATTTATAATTAAAAAGAAAAATCACATCAAGGAACAAAGGCTCTTTAAACAAACACTCAAGAGATCTCCTGCCCACTGTATAATTGGAACTGTGATTAACACCGCGAGAAGAGAATATTTATTCAGTACTTTGTCAATGTTTGTTGTTTTGTGAACCTTTAAAAGCTTGGATCTCTAGCCTTGAACTTCCTATTTCTATTTCTAATCTATGGTTTTTATCCACAAACTAAAGAGCGGATGAAATATAATTAGAATATACCTTTCAAGAAGAGAAAGGAATATGTAATAAGAACATTTCAAAAACACAATTTGAACTTGGACAAGGATCAGTGCCAAATACTGCTGCAAGTGGTGATATTTGAATTGGGGGCCCCTTATTGGATAGAGAGATGGTTTAAATCCCATCGAATTCAAAAGTGACCTGGAAACCTCTATTTGTCTTTCCTTCTTTGAAAAGGATTTGGAATCTAATCTTTACCCTCTCAGTATAATTTTTCTAGTAAGTACTTTTCGAGGACAATATAATGATGTTGATTTCTTTTTTATAAATATGCCCTTCCAGGTGGAATAATAATCTGACTTAAAAGTCCCTTTAAATACAGCAGTACCATTTTACCTACTTTAAAAAGTCAATATGAAGGTAATCACAGATCTCATTAATCACTGCACCTTCAAAATCTATTTTCACCATACTAAGTGTTACATTTATAATGAATACAGTAGACCACTGACATTGACAGGTTTGTGTTTTATCATTTTGACAATTAACAGTGACTATGAATGTCTATGATGTGTAGTGCCTTGTAATTTTCCAGAGACCTGCATTTGAATTTCCTGCTGGGAGAGAGATGATCAAGATTAAGCCACTTAGCTAGTGGGTGAGCACTCTGACCCAGCAGCTGCATACCTCACCAACACCTATCTGCATTAATATAGATCCTAAATCAAGCTGCTTTAAATTGTCAGAGGTGACTCTATTCTGACACATGTGAACTGGGCTGATTATCTAACACAGCGACTCTCAAACCTGAGGGTGCATCAGAATCATCCAGAGGGCTTTGTAAAAACACAGACTACTGGGCCCCATCCCACCCCAGGATGGTGTGAGTGGAAAGTAAAATTTGCATGACTAGGAAATTCCAGGGGTTCCAAAGGGATGCTTTGAGGGCCACCGATCTAAACAATTTTATCCATTTCATCACTAGAAAACGATTTTTTTCAAAGTATAATTGCCTAAGCAAATAGCAGCAACAGTTTCACCAATCCAATTTGTTCATTTACACGGAAGAATGTGGGTCAGATATCTATACTGATTGTCAAAATTAAACAAAACCAAACAAAAACAAAAACAAAAACACTATTGTTAAATAGCCACTTCACTGAGACAAGTAAGCCCTTCCCCTCTCTACCAATGCCACTCCGTTCAGCCTACCCAGAAGCAAGCAGATGTTAACTCCTGTAGGGGAACCTCTAGAAGCTTTCTAACTGGTCATTGCCCTCAGTTTAATAAAGCAAAGCATAAGACCTTGCCCAAGACAGGTCAGTCCTTTCCTTATGAGGAGGCAAGTGGGGGAACGGGAGGCACTAATAACGATTCTTGTCTTCTTTTTCATTTTTCCATTCATTTATTTTACCAATGTCTTACCATTTATGTATATATATCTTTCCTTTCCTTGGTTAAATTCATCCTTAACTATTTTATTGCTCTTAGTGATAATATAAATGGGACTGTTTATTCCTTTTTTCAGATGCTGCACTAGTGTGTAGAAATAGAACTGATTTTTGTACATTGATTCTCTGTCCCAAAACTTAACAGAATTTATTTATCTAACAATTTTTGGTGGTATCTTTACTTCAGTAAAATAAGGATTCTTTCTGATTAAAGAAAGGAGTTGGCAAGCCTGTTCATACACATTTCAGTAATTGTGGCTTTTTACAATGGCGTAAATTCAAATTGCTGTGAACTCTTGAGGCTCCCAAATCACCCAGTCTTGTTCGTTCAGGTCAAAGATCAGAAAGGAATCTGAAAAACCCCACCATTAACAGCAATTCACCCTGTTTGAGAATATTCACTGTACCTTTAGAGCTGGCATGGTGACAGCCAGATGAGGATCTAAGAATTTGGGAAGCAGCCACCTCAAAGATTCAACAAGACAAAAATGTCAATGATATTTCTGAAAGTTGTCTCATACATAAACATATTACATAATAATGAATACATAAGAATTTGTCATCACCATATGTTTTTATCTAATCACTGCCTTTCAAGATGTTCTAAAGCAGCACTAATACAGATATCCAGGGGGATGTCTTAGTCAAATCTTTGACAGATTTTTCTCATGTCCCTGTTGGCTAAATTCTTCATGTGTAAATTACTCTAGTTTAAATTTAATCACTTTTCCCCATTTGGCCTCTAGAGAAACACTTGTGTACCTCACAAAAAGCTCCCTAAATTTTAAGCTAATGACTTAAAAATCTCTATCACCTTTTCTTTCCTTTCTCATTTATTCAAATAAATAAGCACCTTAACTGGGTGCTAGGCTAAGTACGAGGGCTATAGACGAACTAAATTTGACTCTGTCCCCATGACGCAACCAACAGGAGGGACCATCACAGTTTTCTAGGAGAAGGCATAAGAGTGGATTATGCTTCAACTGAGGAACAATATAGGGGGAAGAAAGGCATGACAAGGGACTTGTCTTGGGAAACTGTTTTTTGTAGTGGTAAAGAGGAACCACATGGCTGGAGCAGAGCAGCAAAGAGAGAGGGAAGGGCACGGAGGCCACAGCATGCATGACCTTGTTGAAGATTCGGACTTTAACTTAAGAACAATAGAAAAGATTTGAAGAGTTGCATGTTAGGTGTGGTTTGAACAGACTGGATTTTTTAATGATCCTTCTGGCTGCCGTGCAGAGACTGCACTTGAGAGGACTAGTGTGGGGAGGCAGAAACTACTGCAGAAACTACTTTCACACCAGACGTGATGGTGCCTTGGACGGCAAAGATGATAGAGCACACGGAAAAATAGTAACCAGTTTGAAAAACATTCAGAAGGTAAAGCCATCAAGACACTTTGGTGATGAAGTGAATATGTGGGAATTGAGATAGAGGGAATTATCAAGGATATGAAGAGTGGTGTCACTTCGTCTTAGTTCAGGGACAGGGCAGATCAAGAGTTCATTTTCAGGTTGAGATGCCTGTGAGCATTCCCGAGGAGATATCACAGGTATGCAGGTCTCTCCCTGTAAGTTTGGAGTTCAGAAAAAATTAACTTTTAACCATGTTGGTCATTAATATCTGTGGAAGCAATGTCACATCGTGGCTATTTCAGGCTTTGGATTCAAAGGCCCGGGGGCAGGACCAAAGAGATCATGAATCCTCAGAGAAAGACTTTGAACTAACTTAGAAACTTTTTTTTTTTTTTTATGGTTTTCTGGTTCTATCCCATGAGCATCCATATAGTAAACTTGATCAAAGGTTCACCTACTCTATATCTTGAATCCAAAAGAAATAAACATAATAGATTTCCATTTGGCTATTGGATGACGAGTTCAAAAGAGATTGGATGAGTAGACTAAATTTAAAGGGATCAATAAACAATATAAATAGCAACTCTGTCTTGCTGGGGATACTTTATATATTTTGGGTTTTTTCTCTAATTGCTTGGCACCCTAGTTACTGACTTTCTGTGAGATTAACCCTATGACAAACAGTTCTAATTCTAGTGATAGCTCCTTCACAATGCCATGCACTAACCAGTTTGCTCAGAAGATGTCATCAACAGAGCCAGTGAGTTCTAACTATGAAATCTACATTTTCATGCAATTTGAAGCACTAAACAAAAATTCGCAGAATATTTACTTAACACCAAAAATAATCTATTTCATGCAAAGAACATAATTGGATTTTTCACATTTGTATATAGACCTTGCTTCTCTCTGTACTAGCTTGGGAGATAATTTCTCCCTCTGCTGGAAAAGAGTACAGCTTCAGAGCAAATTCATATTTGGAAAATAGTACCTTAATATAAATTACTTAAGTGACCATGATTAAATTAAAAAAAGTTTCTCTAATATGAAGGATAATTTTCTTTCTGTTTTAAGAACTGATTCTGCCTTGTCACTCATAAGAGTTATGACTTACTGAGAAATTACTACATATGTACTAGCCTTTGAATAAATTCTGTGCCCTGTGCATTGTAATTTAGTTCTCAGCCACTATAAGAGGCAAGCAATATCTTATAAATCTCACATCATATACTTTTATATAAAATATGTATATATACTTTATGTTATGTTTTATTTATTGGTTGGTTGGTTGGTTGGTTGGTTTAAACAAATGAATTGAAGGTAAATTTATGTCGAAGTGAAATGCCCAAGGTCATGTATCTGTTAAGCAGCATTTCTAAGACTTGAATCTTAGGTGTAATCCTCAGTCGCAGCCCTTGACCACTCAAAAGATCTCTTCAGAATCATTTTTATCTTTGCAAGATTTCACAACATTCATGGCATGTTTGCCGCAGTGAAATGAACAATTTGAATTAAATACTAACATATGAAAGACCACCTTCAAAAATCTTTCACGTACGATCTTTGGTATTTGGGGACACATGGGGCTTGGTCTCCAAAGACAGAATTATTTTCTCAGACAAAATGCAACTACTGAGAATTACAGCAACTCACACAGCAGCAGCACCTACTTGCACTAAAACACTTGTCTTTAAAAATGATCAGCTCTCTTAGATATTCCATTCATTCTCCAACTGTAAATTATTTAGAAAAGGTATCACTTCTGCAGTTCTAATAAATCCTATGAACTATTTCTCATGATATCATATTCATATGAGAATGAAAATCTCCATCTTCTCCATCTTTTGTGCCAAAATAAAATATAGCAAAGCTGCTGAAAACTTGTATTAAAGCCCTGAAATTATGTTTCAAAAAATACTCAGGAAATATTGAAAGAGAGCCTCTTTGTGTGTGAGTGAAACTGATTAAGAGCCTAATATATTTGCATGCAAATGGAGATATCACACCAATGGCATGAAAGGTTGCAAGTAGGTATCTACTTGTTTTAACATGAAAACCATACTACTCACTGTGTACATGCCGTTTTAATGCACATCTCTTCCTTAATGAGTTCTGAGTAATAATAAGAGAATTATGCTAGAAATTTCATATGGAATTATGTAATGTATGAAAAGGGGTTTGCATAACGTTTCTCTTCTATCCAGGAGATGAAGTGTATAATTCACTAAAACCCTGGATATTAATAGTTCCTATATCTGGACTGAACAGTCTTAGCTATAAATGAAAATTTCATAGAAATATAGTCTAGTTTAAAAACAGTGTTTTCAGAAGACATTGAGAGAGGGAGAAGATAGTATTTTTATTCATATTTGTGCCTTGCCATCTGTGGACAGGCTAAGGATGGTTGGACTTTTTCTTTTCTATATGAAACACCAGAAATGGGCCTAAAGGGCATTGTTGATTTTACCTGACACATAGTGATTTCAGTCTTTTCTTGGGAGACACCCTCCGCATGATTCTTATGTCCCAAAGCAAACATGTTGAAATGTCTTAAAGTCCTCCTATGTACCACCCCAAAAATATTTTCCTTTCAAAAGCCCATTCTAGGGGCTTAGTTTAGAAAAGTTGTTATTATTATTGACATAATCTTTAGATCTTAGGGCATTTGATAAGAGTGTTAATAGACAAAGCATTTCTCCAATAAATCAGCCAGCAAATTTCAAGCATTAGTCACTGTTAAGTGAAGCCTGTAATTCTATCTTGCAATTCATTCTAATAAAATATATACATCATTAACATGGAAATAATTTTCAAAAATCTGGGATTCATCGACAGTACTATATACATAAATCTGTGGAAATAAACTCTATGTATGCATCTGTTACATTAAGTTTCCTAAGTTCTGTCCTGTTCTAACATCTTCAGAGACAAAGGAGATTTTAATACTTGCAAAATAATTGGGAGATGCAAATAAGTAGGAAATGGCATATGCTAGAACACAAAATATAAAGGTACTGTCCGTTTGCTTCCAAGATCAACTGATTCGCCTCACTTTCCTCATGATTAAATTTAACGTGATAGTCCTTTCTGAAGTCAAACAGATCTAAGTTATCAGATGAAGATGAGCAAGGCAGGTATCCAGACGGGGATCTGGGGAGAGGGTGGGAGGCATGACGGTGACCAGAGATCAGATGATCAGATATGAGGAGTGGTCTTCATGAATAAGTATGAGGTGGGGTGGAAGGGGTAGCCTCCTGTTCCATGTCAGAGTGCAAGCGGGCTATGGAGGGCTACCTGGTGTGAGGCGTTAGACCCCAAGAGGGGTATGGAGGATATCTGTGTGGAAGATGGTATGCCACAAGTATGTGAGCCAGAGAAGAGTAAAAGAGTCATCCACAAAGGAAAGCACCCTGGCTGAGGATGTCTATGAAAGCGTAGGATGTGGTGGGGTGGTTGGTGGGGGGATGATGTCCAGTATGAAGTACAGGAACATAGACAGGGATAGGAGATGTGATGGATGTGTTGACAGGTGATGGTATCATTTCTACACTGGTTACACACAAGGAAATTGACCAAATGAGTAAATACCTTAAGGGACATGGGATTTGGTTTTTCATTGTCAGAGAAAGAGGTAGCAAACCAAAATGCCACAGAGACCAAATAGATGTCCCCTCTTTATGGGGGGGAGGGGGAGGCACTGAGGAAGCTCTTGAAAAGTTCTAATATTTGATTAGTGAAACTAATCAGCCAGTGAAACTATACTGTAAGCTGACAGATGAGTCAGACGAGTCTCACATTTTCTTGAGACTTGATGTATAATTATGCATGATGAATTAAAGGCTCAATTCTCCACCTACAGACAGAGGAGTCTGAAACCTAGAGGGGGGACAGGTGATCCTTCTCTTCCATGAAGGCAATAAGTTACTGTGTCTCTTGAGACTAGTACAGAAAAAGGAAGAATGCTAACATGACCAAAGAGATTATTACATGCTGAACTATGACATATTCTTTAGATGTTTTGTCTCATTTCTTACTGCATATTGGTAATATGGATATTATAAGGCCGTTTTGCAAAATGGACAATGCAAAACTCAGAATTTAAATACACGAGTATGTTACAGGATTAAAGATCTTGGTCTGATTTCAAGCCCATACTTTTTAAGCCTTTATACTCTCTCCCTAAAATGAAATAAAAATAGCCTCCCAGATACAGTAGATTTTCTGATGTTGCGCTATTCCCAAACTTCAGTAATTCTGTTATAATAAATACTGTCTTCTCAGTACACATAAATATTGTATCATCTATGAAAAAAATTGTGAGAAAATGGTTATGGCTTGAAGATAATCAAATGTTTTCTAAGGAAATGAGTTATTCTTTTTACCACAGTGATAACAATTTACACATTTTATGTGCAATGTGATTTTGTTTTTTCTCATTTCTGATGGCTTTGCCACATGGTGCCTTTTTAACTGCCCGTTTTGTTTGTAAACTTACTTAGTTGGTAAACTAAGCTTCTTTGAGATATAGGATAAAGTTGAGCACCTCCTGAAAGGGTTACCATCTGGTCCTGGCAATGGTCTTAAATGACACTACTTTTGGAAACATATCTAAATTTCTGGCTTGAAGCATTTTTGGACTGACCATTTAGGATGAATTTATGTAGCAAACTTGTGCAAATGTCAGCTTGGGCTTATATATTTTCAGGGGAGACATTTTATTCCCTCATTCGGTACGAAGTTTGGAGACAGGCAATTTTCCTATTTTTACCTGGGAACAGAGTTATTTCTAATTCATCCTTACATGAGGAGAATAGCACTTTTGAGTTCCAAATAGAAGAAAAGTGGATTTCTGCTTTGACTTTCCCATTTGGGCTCAGCTTTAAAATTGTTTTCTTCTGTACCAGCACCCACCCCAGTCCCGGGAAATATCAAAGATGACACTCAGAAAAACTGTGATTTGCCCATGTGATTCAAGGTGAAAGCTAACTTCACTGTTCCAATTAATCTCAGGTTGGTGGCTTCACTCAGCCATTACTCTAACTTCTTTACTTTGTTGTCAGGCTACATACGCATTTCTTTTCTTTTCCATTTTGTGTATTGTTTTCAAAAGAAAGGTCAGTGCTAGATTCTCATCTGCCACATTGCCAGAAATCGTACTAGAAGGCCAAGTTTTCGTTATTTCTTTGTTCAGTCAGACTCTAGAGTTCAGTAATACACATTACTAAAATTAAGGAAAAGACTATTACAGATGGCATGGGTTATCTCATAACTTGAAATTTACAGAAGAAATCTAATGTATGTTAATCTTTCCCCTTGTTCCAGTATTTTTCTTTTCATTGAAGATCAATAATTTTAAAAAATATTTTAAGGGATAATGAGTTGACAGGCCTCCAGGCAGACTTGTAGTCTATCCTCATTTCAATACAAAAAAACAAAATCATATCACTTCATGACATAATCTCTCTGGACTACAGTTGTAAAGTTAGTTCTCTCATAAGGAAAGTTTTTTGTTTCTTGTAACTACTAAACCATGGTCGAGATCAATACAGGGATATAAAGATTCAGTCACCAATAGGCCATTCTTTGACTAAAATCTAATTTGTAACTACAAGATCTTTGAATGTATTGTTTTTATTTTTTATTTTACTTTTTATTTTATTTTTGAGACAGAGAGAGAGAGAGAGAGAGAGAGAGAAAGAGAGAGAAGTGTGTGCAAGCAGTAGAGGAAGAGGAAGAGAATCTTAAGCACGCTCCACACCCAGCGCAGAGCCCGACACAGGGCTCGATCTCGAGACACTGAGATCACGACCTGAGCTGAAATCAAGAGTCAGATGCTCAACCAGCTGAGTCACCCAGGCACCCCTGAATGTGTTGATTTAAAAAAAATTTTTTTTAAATGTTTACTTATTTTTGACAGAGAGAGAGAGAGAGAGAGAGAGAGAGAGAGAGAGAGAGAGAGAGACAGAGCATGAGCAGGGGAGGGGCAGAGAGAGACACAGAATCCAAAGCAGGCTCCCGGCTCTGAGCTGTCAGCATAGAGCCGGATGCGGGGCTCGAACTCACAGAGGGCGAGATCATGCCCTGAGCCGAACGCTCAACCGACTGAGCCACCCAGGCACCCATGAATGTATTGATTTTAAATCAATGTGCCATTTCATGGTTGTCAGTCTCCACTTGTAATTCTGGTGTGTGATTTGGTCTCAAAAGACATGATCTCAAGTTGGTAATGCTTATTACATTAAAACTTGCCAATGCCACTTGGAAAACTTAAGCTACGTTAGTTCATTAAATTATGCAGTATTTAATATGGTGCTTCAAATTATTATAGATACCTGACAGACATACAAGGGGTTTAGCGACTTGTCTTTTGGAATTCAGTGATTGGAGCTGCTTCTTTGAGTCTTAGGGGTAATTCTGCACTTCACAAAGTTAAGACAGTGGAATGTGTCATGCAGAAGCCACATTTATTTTTACTTATACTTGCTTTGAATGAAATACAACTTTTTAATACTATGTAGTCAAACTCTCTTGTTTCAGGTCTGATAAAAGCAAGAAACCAATTTCCTGTTGTTTGGTTAAGTCCTGATAAAAACTAGAAAGGGTGATGCTTGGCAATGCACAAATGATTGCTTGTGAATTTTATATGAACATTGAACTTGGTTTAGTCAATATATTCCATTGATTGGTTTAAGCAATATTATCAAAATTTGTTTTGAGAATGATAGTGTTGCCTGGCACAGTGCCTGGCACATAAGAGCATTAGGATGCAGTCAAATATGTGTGAAATAAATCAATCACTGAATAAACTGTATAATGGATTGATCTATTTAAAATAGCTCAAGGCAGGGCCTGGGTGGCTCAGTCGGTTAAGCGGCTGGCTTCACCTTAGGTCATGAGCTCACGGTGCGCGAGTTGGAGACCCGCGTCGGGGTCTGTGCTGACAGTTCAGGGCCTGGAGCCTGCTTCGGACACTGTGTCACCCTCTCTCTCTGCCCCTCCCCCACTCACCTGCATGCTTGTACTCCCTCGCTCTCAAAAATAAACATTTAAAAACATAAAATACCTCGATAAATATCTAACATTTAGAGAGCACATTATCCTTTATTGTGTTAACTTGTCACACAGCTGATCTAGGTCAGAGCTTTTAGCTGTGTGGATGTGTGGATGATCCTGAGGCCCTGGGAATTATGTGCAAAATTATGAGCTAAACGTCTAAATGTGTTTTTTCCTTCTGGGGAAATAATTACTGTTTCTACAAGATCCTTCAAGTGTTTGAGATGAATCAAGTTTAAATATCACTATCTCAAAAAAACGTGAATTGGTCACTAGCTAAATCCCAAGACCTGGTCTTTACTACTGCTCACCTGCTTGTACTCACTACCCTTTTGTTATATTTTCCCCTAAGCTCTTCTTTCCAGCTTTCCTCTTTTCTTTTTTTAAATTTTTTTTAACGTTTATTCATTTTTGATAGAGAGAGACAGAGCACAACTGGGGGAGGGGCAGAGAGAGAGAAGGAGACACAGAATCAGAAGCAGGCTCCAGGCTCTGAGCTGTCAGCACAGAACCCGATGTCAGGCTCAAACACACAAACCACGAGATCATGACCTGAGGTGAAGTCAGATGCTTAACCAACTGAGCCACCCAGGCGCCCCCCAGCTTTCCTCTTAACTCAGACAAATGACATTTGAAATCATCTCCCAGGTGATGGCACCTGCCCAGACCACCTGGACCCATTGAGCTAAATCTGACTTGCACCTGTGCAGATGGACCATGGCGTGACCTCTAGAATGACCTACAATTACCTTTACCTCATTATGATACTAAAATCTCTAGCCAAGGTAGAACACCAGCTTCATTTACATAATATACAATGTATGTGTAGAACTGTTTCCTTAAGGCACCTACGTTACCTTATGTCTGCCTCTACATAGGATAACAAGGCTTCCCAATGTAAATATTGATTGTTGGGGCACCTGGGTTGCTTAGTCGGTTAAGCATCCAACTCTTGATTTCAACTCAGGTCATGATCTCATGGTTCATGACAAGGAGCCCCGCATCAGGCTCTGAGCTGACAGTGTGGAACCTGCTTAGGAGTCTCTCTCTCCCTCTCTCTCTCTCTCTCTCTCTCTCTCTCTCTCTCTCTACCACGCCCCTGCTCATGCATTCTCTCTCCCTCTCTCAAAATAAATACATAAACTTTATTTATTTTTTTTTAAATATGAAATTTATTGTCAAATTGGTTTCCATA